>NC_029792.2:6946428-6950149 GCF_000816755.2 Arachis ipaensis
TGTGCTTGTGAGGAGAGTTCTAAGATGTCTTACTAAAGAGTGGAAAACAAAATCTTTAATCATATCTGAGAGTAGTGGTCTAGATTCCATGACATAGGATGACTTGAGAGGAAACCTACTTGCTTTTGAAAATACTTATTTGAAAAAAGATTCAAAAAAGAAAGGAATTGCTTTTACTTCTGTTACTAACCCCCTGGATGATGAATCCAGTGATAATTCCTCTGAAAATGAATTTGTGTTGTTTGCCAAAAAATTTAGGAAAATGGTGAAGTTCAAGGAGAGAAGCAAGGGAAGCAGCTCTAGGAAACAAATGAAAGATCTCAGCAAGGTGACATGTTACAACTGCAAAGAAACTGGGCATTTCAAGTCAGATTGCCCTAAGTTGAAGAAAGAAGAGAAGCCAAAGAAGGGAAAGAAGAAAGGGTTGATGGCTTCTTGGGAGGAAAACGATTCTGAAGATGATGAATCCGAAACCAAGTCTCAACCATGTCTTATGGCAGACCACGTTGAACAGGTCGTCATTTCTAACCCTGATACTGAAGCTCTTCATCTTATGATAGATCATCTCTAAAAAAATAAGATGCTTTTTGCTGGATAATCAAGATCTTGAACAACAAATCACCATTCTTAAAGCAGAAAAAGGTTTTCTCAAAGAAAAACTAAGGGAGGCCGAAACTGCTGTAAATCTTGTTGAAGAAAACAAGCAGTTAAAAGCCCAACTTAGGAGCTGTGAAAGTGATCATTTTGTTGTTGCATATGTAAATTGTTTTAAAGAAAATGAAGAGTTGCTTAAAGAGGTCAAAAGGTTTAAAAAAGACTTGGCCAAGTTCACTCAAAGTTCACTCAAACCAGCATTGAGACACAGAGTCATCCATCAGTAGCGCATAGGAGTATAATTGGGAATAGTGAGGAGCCAAAAAAGGAAGGAAGGAGGGGCTATGGAGGTGGTCACCGAGAGCTTCAACGCATGCCAGGAAGCACCGCGGGTGGAGAGGATTGGGGCTGTCACAACACTCGAGTAGGATCTTCTTCAATGCATCGGCAAATGCAGTCCAAGGATAATACAACCTCATGCAAATGGGCGACAGGTCGGATTCAATTCGAGGAATTACAAGGGTCGTCCATGGAGAACGAAAAACAGGCATCTCAAATCGGGGGAGGGCGGCAGCTGCGATTGGCGACATCAGAAGACTTATACAGGATGTTTCATTGAACTCGGGTTTAGGCTATTGGCGAGAGTAGAGGAACTGGGTCTTAACTCCATGCAACAATCTTCTTGAATCATGAGGAGAAGCTTCGGAAGCTTTGGTTTTTTCAGAGACAGTGAGCGTGGAGGAGAAGAATTGGGATCTAGGTGGGTTGGCGGGTTATTTTGGGGGTAAAGATGCGGGTCGGGTTCGGTTCTGGTTATGTGCGTCGGGTAGGCCAAGTCCAAAAAAAAACATTACTACTTTAGCATAGTTTTTGCTGTAGAAACAACACTCAAAGCAGACATTATCCCCTACGAAAAATATTTGTCTATCAAAGATTCTTCCAACACAAATATACATATATAGACATTTTCAGACCATCTACATACAAGATTTGACCTAATTTAAATAGTTAATTTTTCAAGATTAAACACATTATTTTGTTAATGATATTCTTAAATGTAACATGAAAATAAGTTTCTAAGATAAAATAATCATCTGCCCTAAATTTTGTTAAAAATGATTAGAAATATCCGACATGCACAGATGCACTAATAATGAGATTAAAAAGGAGGGGGAGGGGAGTTTTGAGAAAATAGGAGTAAATGGTAAACATCCACATTATTTTAATTTAAAGATAATAAATAAAAATTATTAGATAATTTAATTAAATTATTATTTAATAATTTTTAATTTTTATTTTTATATAAAAATATATTTATGAAAACTGAAAAAAGAAATAAAAAAAATTCTTTATTCAAATCTAAAAATAAAAACATTATAAATATATAAACTAAAAAATAAAAATGAAAACTAAACAAACCCCAAATTACTTATGAATTTTGTTAGGTAGACAATGACTTTTGTAAACAATGTGAATAATAAACTCTAAAATTGACTTAATAAAGTAAACAAATACTCCACCCCTAAATTACTTCCTAAACCCTAATATTAGGATAACCATCTACACACCTAGTAAATTGAACATCCAGTCATTGTTAAATGTGCATAAATAAATCGAATAAAAAAAATAGTCATCCAATTAAAAATAATCAACATAATCATCTGTATACCTATTGAATTGAACATTTGATATATTTGTTATTATTCACATTATTTAATATTTTTATTGTCTCTCTATACTTTTTCATTACTTATAATGTATAGAATTTCGAATATTATGAAAAGAATAATCTTTTCTAGCCAAAGGCTTATTAAATTAAATTACTAATAATGTAGAGAAATATGAATAATTTTATACCAAATGATAAGTAAATTATATGTGCCTAACATAAAAACTCAATATTTTTTTTCTTGTCGCATCCATTGATAATTCTTCAAAATAGCTTATAGATAATTAAACTACTTGTTCCACAATATTGAATAAATTCGATTGGTTACCTTATTTTATTATCAAACATATTATTCTTCATACAGTTTAAAATAAACAACGGACTATGAAAGAGTGGAGCTAGGGTTCAATATCTGATGCCCACATAATATCACGAACTCCATGTCATGCACATATTTTTTTGTCACTGTGCATTAAATTGGATAATGACTTTTCCAACATTAGAGCTTGTAAATAAGGAATTTAAGCTATCTAAAACGCTCTCAATACCAATGTTTATTTTATGCTTGGCCTTAACCTTGCCCTCTTTTATATATTTCTTCATCTCCTTAGCAAAATCATCAAAGCGATTAAAATGCGAACCAATCATAAAACCTTCCATTCTCACTTCCTTGCCTACCATATTCAGAAGATTCCTAACGCCATCTCTTTCAGTCCAAACCTGTAGAATACTAGTTAGTCACCAACAGAAAAAAACAATAAAATTAAGGGACCAAATTATAAAATAGAGAACTTGAAATTAAAGCCAAAATAATAAACTGAGGAGCCAAATTTTAAAATAAAAATCTTTAATTTTGTAGAAATTATAAATTTTTAGTCAATATGAAAATAATTAATTTTATTGTTGTGATAATAAATAATTAAGTGTTTGTGTAAAAAATTCTTTTAATATATTAATAATTTATAAAAATTAAATTTTATAAGTATAAGATAAATTTTTTAATTAGTGATGTTAATTGACCTTATTATATTGAGATATCATTCCACAAAGTGGTATCCTTGCATGCTTGTTGACATGGTTAAGAACAGCTTCAAGCATCTTCCCACCAACATTATCCACATAAACATCAATACCATCAGGAAAATACCTGAAAAAATTTAGGTGAACTGTAATAAGATTTGCCTATTGTGTGTGTATATGTATTCTCACTCTTCTTGGTGCATATAAAGTAATCAAATAAAGAGCTTAGTTAATAGTTGCAAATTAAGATGAATGAATTGCGAAAAAAGAAAATAAATTGAAAGGGAATAAAATTAAATCCGAGTATTACTACGTACTTGCTTAAAGCAGCATCAAAATCTGCTTCTTTATTGTAGTTGAATCCATCATCATACCCAAATTCCTCTTTCATTAGCTTCACCTGGAAATCATTCATTATTCAAAGATACATAATATAAG
>NC_029792.2:6959350-6960067 GCF_000816755.2 Arachis ipaensis
ATACCTCGTTGAGCTGAAACTGAGGAAAGTAAAGGCCATCGAGGTTGTGAGGGCCAGTGAATGTGGTGCGTAAATAAGGGTCTATGGAGAGAAGCAGCGTTTCAATGGCAACATGGCCATCAGGAATTGAATGAGGTTCCAGTGAGAGACTCACTGTTCGGAGTTTCAGATGATCGGAATTTGGAACACCGTGAGGAGCATAACATGCCAAGTACCATTCTCTGTTTTCTACAGCCATGCTTTGTGGCGGTTATTGCAGATATCGCCAATGCTTGGTTTTAAATATGAGTTAGGACTTGAAGAGTATTATTAGAGAAAAAGATAAATCATATTCATTATGGTAAGGAAATATTCTCCGACCATAATTAATTGATATTTTCAAATTTCATGACCAGTATTAATAGCAAATCAAGAAGAATTCAGTGCTTTCTAATATTTTATCACATTGAGAATATCCACTCTTTGACTGCATTTACTTATTTACTATTTAAGAAATTTTTGGAGATTGACTATATCCCTCTCCTCGTTAGCTACTAACTGCTATGTCTTTTTTTAGGACTAAATTATTAATAATACCTTTAAAAATTTAATCGCTGACATAAATACTTTAATAAATAAATTGAAAATGATAAAAGTATTTTTACAAAATTTTAAGAGACTAGGTTTAGGTTTGGTAGAGAGTAATACTACAGTGAAAAGAAAAGTTGATTGAAGAGT
>NC_029792.2:6962278-6963096 GCF_000816755.2 Arachis ipaensis
GGTTAAGACCAAGCCTATTAGATATTAATATATGTATTATATATTTTTGAAAAGAAATTAATTTATCTATTATCTATAAGTATCATTACTTTACATGTTGAGAGAATAATTTCACCTAATTTTATTAGTGTTGTTATATTTGAGAAGTGATATAACATTTCTCAGACCAAGCCTATTAGATATTAATATATGTATTATATATTTTTGAAAAGAAATTAACAATATATTTATCTATAAGTATCAT
The DNA here is from genome assembly GCF_000816755.2 of Arachis ipaensis. Taxonomy (NCBI): domain Eukaryota; kingdom Viridiplantae; phylum Streptophyta; class Magnoliopsida; order Fabales; family Fabaceae; genus Arachis; species Arachis ipaensis. The sequence goes on from NC_029792.2 coordinate 6,962,523, forward strand.
TACTTTACATGTTGAGAGAATAATTTCACCTAATTTTATTAGTGTTGTTATATTTGAGAAGTGATAACTGATATAACATTTCTTTCATGCAAATTTTAAGAGGTGGAGTCATGTATCCTTCTTTCATTGCTTAAACCTTGCTTTTGTGTACATACAAATGCAGATTTATAAATCAAGTGAAAAATCAAGACAAGTGTACGGATAAAATAATGTCGCATAAAAAAAGATTACATAATTAACATGAAAATGATTATTCCACCGTCTTCAGAAGTGAGTTTGAAACTATGCCTTAACTTGAACAATTACTTTTCCAATTTCCAACATTAGAGCTTGTGAATAATATCATATGTTAATTAAGGTGCTAATAATAACAATAATAATGTATGTAACATACAACAGTGAATAATGATTGACCTTTTTATATTGAGATATCATGCCACAAAGTGGTACATGGATATGTTTAGGGGAAAATAAAAACAAAAATAATTCGCTAGAAGGAGGGCTTGAACCTCCGACCTTGTGGTTAACAGCCACACGCTCTAACCAACTGAGCTATTCCAGCAGCTGAGAAGTA
>NC_029792.2:6963256-6966791 GCF_000816755.2 Arachis ipaensis
TCTTCTGGTAACAAGTAGTTATGCTACTACAATTTAACAGTTTGTTTAACTTTTATTGTTTGATAGTTTAAATTTCTGTTATGTTGTTATTGTATAGATATTAAATCCTTTTAACCTAAGGAATAAGGATTAGTCCCCTTCTTTTTTGTCATAAAACCTTTCACCTTATTCTCTCAAGAATTAAAACCAAAGTATGATAGAGAAATATGAGCACCTATACTAAGATATAGTATAAGGATCAAAATAAAAATGTGGTGCAACTGAAAAAGAAAAAGGTGAAAATATTTAAACCCCAAACCCTAGGTACATGGAGAATTGTATATACAATCTCAAACTATTTAATAATTTCTCAAATTTTAGAATTTTTTATAAGGGCAATGTATATTTTACCTTACCTTAAATTCTTAGGCAATAAAATGTTATGTTTTGCTTTTTTTTTTGGATAATCAGTTAAACTCAAATGTGATCTATTAATTTAAGTTTTTCAGTAAATTTTTTTATATCATACTATCATGAGTCCCAATTAAAAGTAATGAAACCTCCATTTACGTAATAATGCCCCCACTATTTTAATATTTTAGCATTAGACTAGAGAAACTACATGGCTGAATACAAGGAACCAGTGTCAAGAAAAAAAGAGAATAAAGTATATTTTTTGTTTCTAAAATTTGTTAATTTTTTTTTAAAAGTTTTAGAAAAGAATAAAATATACTTTTTGCCCCTAAAATTTGCTAAAAATTTGCTAAAAGGAGCAGAGACCTTCATCAAAGGCGAGGAGCAGACAACGTGGATGACAAACAGAAAAACGCTTTCGAGACGAGAGACGGAGATGAGTGCATTGAAACTTACGCAGCCACATCCACTGATTGTCGAAAAGGCAGCCACAGTGAGACGTCGAGGTAGTGCCGTTCTGATCAAGGGGTTCTAATGAGGTAGGCTACCATTTTCATTTTGAAAATGCAATGTTTGAATGATTAGGGTTTAGAGTTTTTTATTGCTCTTGATTGCTGTTTAGGGTTTTATTGTAGTGAAGGATTGAGAGTTTCGGTTGACAATGTTTTGTTTTTGTGAAACTGTCATACTTGCATGTTCTGTTTTATTGAATAATTAGTTATTCTGTTATGAAAATTTTTTTATGATGATTGGAATGGATGATTTTTAGTATTAGGGTTCATCACAGGGATAGATTTTGTTGTGATATAGGTAAAATCGAGTATGTTGATGGTGAGGTGACAACAGTTGACTAGTGTGATAGAGATAGATGGAGTGTTATGGAGACTTATGATGTGGTTGAAAAACTTGGGTACATTGTTGAGAACATTGAGATACTATGGTATAAAGATACTGAGTTAGGATTAGAAGGGTTGAAGATATTGAGAGGTGATGAAGAAGCAATAGAAATGACAAATATAAATATAAATTACCAAAAAAAGGCAAGGTTGATTTGTATATAGTGCATAAGACTTCGGTCCCTGATGATTTCTGTTATGACATTGATTATTTAGATGTTGATGGTGGGAACAAGGTTGTCGAGAAAGAGGGTGTGGAACCTAATAATGGGCCTCATATTTCAATGAAAGCCCAAGGTGGGGATGTGGAGATGGAGATGAAGGCCCAAATTCATAGAATGGTGGATGTCCATTTAAAAATTGAAGGAGTCCAGAATATTATTGATGTACAAGAGGAAGAGGAAGACAATGATGAGAAGAATAACAAAGAAGAGAATGACAGTGATGATCCGAATTATGAGGCTAATTCTGACCTTAGTGATAGTAGAGATGATTATTGTGGAGATGATGGGCTATTTGATGTTGATATAACAATCGAAAAGATGCACTAATAAAGGAAGTATAAGAAAAGTAAATCTGTAGTGGAACAACTCAATCTAAATCCTTAACCCTAAATCTTAACACCCAATAAAAAAGGCACAAAAAAATTTAGCCACCAAAACCAACTAAGATGCTTAGGAGCAACTCAACTTCAAGTGCATAAGGTCAACCCTCATCACAAAAAAGTCAGACTCAAAGTGCTCTCATTGGATCATAGTTACGCCCCAATTATATTTAGTGTTTGTTTTTTGAGAATGAAAAATGTTGGTGTTTTGTATTAAACTATTGAGATTATTTATTATGTTGCAACTGAATTATTTTGATAATGACTTACATTATTTAGGGATCATTTTGATAATGACTTATGTAATAGATCATTTTATGCATTTTTTATTAGTACACTGCTGAGATTGTGTCTCATTATATTTGTTTGTATTATCTAAGATGATTGGTGACAATAGAATGTCCGAAATTATTTTAGTCCTTTCAAGAGTATTTTTGAAACATAAAACAAAATTCAGGGACAATTTCATTAAGAAGTTTTTGTGTTGAGTACACTTTTAAAACTTATTACACGTGTCCATACTACTACTACTACTAATTGCAACAGTTCCAGAGCCTCAATAACCCAACCTCAAATGAATTCCATCTTTCACCCACAAATAAAATATAAAAATCACCATAAACCAACCCACAACACTAAAGATGCCAGCCACTAACAATTTGCATTTAGCATAAGCTAATTTAGCCTTTAAGGTGGAAATCCTCATCTTTAATCTTGCAAAAATCCATGAAGACATATCAAAATAAAAGCACTGAAACCTACATCAAAGTATACACAACCCTAAAATCTCTAGCTGAAATTTTCTTATCTTTGACCATTTCAGCATAAGAGACTCACCACAGTTGCATGTAAGTGTTTGTCGTCACCTATTACTTTTTTGTGATGATGTAGAACTTTAAAAAGCCATGGGTTAAAATTTCTTTCTTGTTTTCCCAGCACATCAGAGACTCTATTTCACATCACTAACGTCTGCTAATGATTTGACATTGTTAATGCTCAAGGATAAAATTGATACAAATTGAAAACTTATGAAATAAAATTGAGACAAATTAAAATTTAGAAATATTTTTAAAAGTTTTAGCAAACTTCAAAAACAAAAACTATTCGTTACCCCAAAAAAAAAATATTATAGTACTTCAAATATTTGCAATTTAGGTAGAAGCATAACTGCATAAAAGCCAGTTAAATCTAGTCATAGCATTCATAAAGAGTGTCGTGGAACAGATCATAAACTTTACGTGAAATTGTTAAAATGACAGAATTTACAACTAAGGCAACTACTGAACTACTTCATATTGTTTTTTTTTTTAATGGCAGTTCTATTCACAAGGATGGTGGTAGTGAATATTTCATATCAGCACCCCAAATGTGTTCTCCCCGCTGTAAGTCATATACAGGAATCCATCTTCATCCTTATTTTCCTCGTATATTGCAGACATCATAGCCGCTGCAAGAACACAGACACCAAAACTCAATTCACAAGATTGACTTCGGGGTTAACCATTATAAAGGATTAATAATAGAATGATTATCCATTTATATTACCTGTTGGAGGTAAAACGTTCTTGACAAAAATGAAGATGGCCTTCTCAGGACTGAGTTTGATTCTCTTTCGTACCACATACACGAACTGACCGACAGT
>NC_029792.2:6966873-6968985 GCF_000816755.2 Arachis ipaensis
CAACAAGGAATGACAATGCGAATTATGAATGATCAAGAAGGCGAAAGAAAAGAGTAACCGGCATTCTAAGAAGATTAGTGCAATTGACAAGGAGCAAAAGAATATCAAGAATTCAATGCATCTGAACTTCAAAGGCTGTCATAGGCAAATGAAAGCAGCGAGCTTAGATATGCACATAACTGCCAAAGATCCAAGTTCTGCAACCACTTTTGCTAACTAATTTTCTACAAATTCAAGGAGTATTTATCGAAACACTTCATTTTCTTTTAATTGTGGAAGGAGGTGCATCGAGGCAAAAGAGGGTCATCCAACCTCCTAGGATTTATATATAATGAAGGCTGTGACACTAAGTCAAAAGCCTGTTGAAGAAGATGAAATAATAAGCACATGCAAATTATCAGAATGAAGAACATACAGAGATAACTCCAATTTATACAACACATACAATTTGAACAATCTCTTATCATCAGTTTTACAAGAGAAGCATCAATCAAAATCTTGCAATGTTGATATCTATCAGTAGGATTTCACAACAATGAAACAATAGAATGCACATAATGATGTCAATTATGCTTACGCGCTGATGATCCCTGTTTTCATCAACTCATTACATTATTGAGTTTTCTATATTCATTGCTATTAGTAAGCAAAGAACTTAACGCAGCTTCCACAGTGATCAACTTCAAGTAAGAGCAAGTCTCAATATTTTAACTTCAATGCACAATATTTCAGAAAATCTTAATGCAGAAAGTAGTGAGAAGAAATTCAAGAAACTAACTTTTTTTTGTCAATTTCAGGAACATCACTCTTCTCAGCTCTTTCAACAATCACCTATACCCAAAAGTTAACCAAATTAATCATCATGAAGTGGGATTATCATGACACATACAAACAACAGAAACCAAATCTTACTGGAATTCTATCAGGATACTTTTCCCTAATGCGTGATGCTTCAGCCTGTCTCCTTTCTGACACACAATGGTAGCAAAATCAGAGGACATTAGTTGGTTGATATATTCTGTATAGTAATCAATTAATGCATTAAAAGAAAACAATTTTTTTGAACCAATTTCCAAAATTTACCGAGTAAAGCTCAGATGATGATCATGATGACCTAATTTTTTCCAAATTTTGGGGCAAAAAAGAAAGATGCTACATGTTTCCCCGAATTACAAAATATTCAATCCAATGAAATCCATGATAAGGAAAATTAAAGAAGCAATAAAGGCAGAATATGCGAGAGGGATATTAAACGAACCAATAGGGTGTTCCATCTTGAATGAACTCTTAGCCATGGCAATAATTCTGCAGCGCAAAACGGGAGTTAGGGTTTTCTATGAGGAGCAGTGATCGATGATTTGGATCCGAAAGAAGGGGAAAGTAGAGGAATTTGAAACTGAAAAAGAGGAAACTAGAGATTGTTTAGGGGGAAGAAAAAATATCCAAATAAAAGCAATCAAAAACCCTTTTTTTTTTTTTTTTTTTTGGTTCCGAATTTGAGAATTTTGAGTTTTGAGAAATACGAATGTGCTACTTTAATTTAACGACACCGTTTGTTGGATACCGAAAACCAAAGAAACTATTTAAACAAATAGACCCGAACAAAAACAAAACAAAAAAAACCTTTATTTCAAATAATAAAAAATCTATAATCAAATCTCTCTAAGGTTTTAGGCTTTTAGCCACCATTATTTTGGACTGAGGTTTTTATTTTTTATTTTAATATTTTGGCAGCAGGACTGAGATTTTCAATTAGAAACCCATATACTTCAAAGAAAGAAATCCAAAAATCACATTCAATTATTTTGGCGAACTAAGAAAAGCCCAACATAAATAACGAATTTCTTGCCAAGATATATATTTATTTTGCCAAAAAAATATATATTCATCGAACCTGCCCATCACAAAACACAAATATTAAGGCCCATAAAATTCAGACAAAACAAACAATGACATCACAAATTTCTACAGCACAGATTTTATTCAACAAATTTCTTAAATTGTTTAAGTTTATATTTTTAATAGAATGATGCTTTCATAAAAGAGAATATAATTTTTTTATTATAATTCAATCATTTTTTAGTATCAACGATATTTAACTAAATCTCAAAA
>NC_029792.2:6969136-6971397 GCF_000816755.2 Arachis ipaensis
CCCCCCTTTTTGTCCTTAATAGGTCGTGGGGGAGGAAATTTTTCAGTATGACAAATTTTCCTGTAGACGTCAACTAAGGAAACTCGTAAAGGAGTGTAGGAGTGGTATCTTCTGGGCCTCTCGGATTTGACTTCTTCCTTTTTCTTGGGCTCCCTCTCCTTTTCTTTTGATTGGTGGGGGTGTCCTAGCCGCCAACTGGGTTCCCGTAACTTGGCGTTTTCTTCCATATTGATGTACTTCTCAGCTTGTTCTTGTACATCACTCAAGGAAGTTAGGTGTCTCTTTGAGATGGACTAGGAGAAGGGTCCTTCTCGGAGTCCATTAACGAGACCCATTATCACTGCTTCAGTAGGCAAATCTTGAATTTCCAAGCACGTCTTGTTGAATCTTTCAATGTAGTCTCTCAGGGATTCTCCTACTTCCTGTTTTACTCCAAGTAGACTAGGCGTATGCTTGACTTTGTTCTTTTGGATTGAAAATCGCATGAGGAACTTACGCGAGAGGTCGTCAAAGCTGGTGACTGACCTAGGAGGTAGGCTATCGAACCACTTCATGGCTGCCTTTGTCAGAGTCGTCGGAAAGGCCTTACAGCGGGTAGCGTCTGAGGCGTCAGCCAAGTACATCCGACTTTTGAAGTTGCTTTTGGTCGGTCATCCCGTCGTACAGGTCAATGTTGGGGCTTTTGAAGTTTCTAGGAACTTTGGCCCTCATGATCTCCTCAACGAACGGGTCTTCTTCCCCCAATAGGGTGTCCTCCCGATCTCTATAAAATCCCTATTTCGGAGATTGGATTCCAGCCTTGAGAGCTTTTCTTCAAGCTCTTTTCGTCGCTCGACTTCCTTCCTTAGGCTGCTCTCTGCTTCACGCTGTTGCTCCAGCTCTTGTTCTAACTGTTCGAGCCGACCTTGATGGCCATGTAGCAGCCCCATGAGGTCGGTATAATGAGGTTGCCCCTCTTTCCCGGGCCGATAAACCTCAGAGGAGATTTTCTTTGGTCCTTGGATATTCGAGGGGCCTTCTCCACACAGTCCTTCCGCTCCTTATAGGGATATTATCGCTTGGTCATTATTGAGTGTGTCCTGATGCTCTTGTTCGGACTCAGATGCAGTGTGTCCGTCTTCATGCTAGTCGTCCGCTATTATGCGATGATCTCCGAGTCCCCGGCAACGGCTCCAATGTTCTAGGGTTTACCTAGAACCGGATGATTGGGTTTAAATGGAAGGCCCAAGCGTTGAAGGAAGGGGGTCTCCGACTTGCCTTATGTCTAGGAGCCGCCGTCCGAGTTGCGTGTTTGAAAGAATGGGGGGTGGTACCTGCAAAGACACTCCGATGCCTAAGTTAGCAAGGGGTAAACAGGTTTTTAGAGTATTGGAACTTAGGTATACCTGAATGTGTCAATGTACTTATAAGAAAGGAACCAATATCCACCGCTAAAGTAGTTCTACTTTTGATGGTGGATAACCGTCCCTTTATCTTAGGGTTGTTGGGATCTCTCTTCTAGAAGTGGGTGAGAGATTCTGGGAGGCAGTTACTCACTTGGATGAGTGCTGATTGCATATTGGTGTTGATTCCGACCTCTTTGTAGAAGTCAGATAAATGGCAAGGGCCAATCTCCTGGATTGGGCCTTTTAACCTGACTGGGTCTGGCTTATGCTTTGGGCCAGGGTATGAACAAATATATTTAGCAAGTTCACTAGTAAATGACCATTTGTACCCACAAAAGATACAAACGTTGATAAATATATCCATAGAAGAAGGAGACTCACCTTGTAACCACGGAAGATGACCTTCATGTGCCAGAAGTACCCTGACGTTGGTTACGCACTTGGTCCATTAATATCCAAACCTACGTGGAAACAAAACCACTCCAAACCTATCTACGTGTAATCCAACGTATACCTCTACGAAAACTGAAACTCTAGCATGCCTTTCTTCTTCCTTTCTTCTCCTACCCAAACCCAGAAATTGAAACTATTTCATTTTCTTTTTTCCTCAAACACAAACACTGACAAAGAAAAACCCTCTAACCCCTGGCCATGTCTCTGTGCAGATTTTGTAACACCCTAACTACCAAAGCTCACACTTCCGGCTGCGCGACTCTGATAGCTCGGACATTACGACGACACTTATGCTATTTAATACTAAAATATGAGCCTATTTAAAACTTTAAACCGCAAAATTGCTCCCAAAAATACTTTCGTTCGACAAAGTACATCCATAGATACCATACAACTTACAAAAACTCATAAAGAGTACATCCA
>NC_029792.2:6971562-6997197 GCF_000816755.2 Arachis ipaensis
AACATTACAAGCATTAACCAATACAATTCCTATCCCTCTTACAAGATATATCAAGATAAAGGCGAGGGTTCAATAAACCATAACTAAAACAATACAGAGTATCTCAACAACAACTAAATAAACTCTTCGTAACTTCTGCGCTCATATCCTGAAAGGGGAAAAATGTAGGGGGGTGAGAACATCATCCTCGAAAGGGTTCTCAGTAGAGGGTTTTTGGAAATTACTGTAATAGGATACGTGAAGATAAACCGTACCAGTGATTAATAACTGACTTATACCTCTTTTCAAAAATAACGGTTTACAATAAAAGAAAATCTGAAATCCTTTTCTGAAAGAGGAAACTGTTCATTTAAAACAATATTTCTAAAGCCTTTCAAAATGTTTATCTATGCTAAACCAAAAATAGCCTTTCATACTATTCCAAATCAGAAACACAAAAATGAAACCAAGCATCGGTCCATCTCATTTCAATCACGGCCCTAGGCCCAAACAATCCAACCATCAGCCAATCACCACAAACCAACGGAGTCCCAATTGCAAACACATATAGGAAGTTCAAGCACAAATAAACAATTACAGCAAGTAGAACAATTAGCACTTAATCACATAGGCAAACCAAGTACAATATGCACACCCAAACAATGTCACATAGATGCATATGATGCATGCCTGTCCCTAGTGGCTGATGATATCATCTGTCGATTATATAGCCAACCCGACACGTCCTGGTAGCTAACCATGGACAGAAACACCCATCGCGGAGCAAGTAGGTTTGAGCTACAACCCCATTGCTACTATCCGCTCAACCCAGAGCCAGTGGAATAACCACTACTGCGGCTACTACCCAGGCGGGTGTTTAAAAGCTCAACCTGGAGCGAGTAGAATCACCACTACTACCGCTACTACCCAGGCATCACAGTCTCTGACCTGGAGCAAGTGGGACGAACCACAACCCTTGCTACTACCCAGGTATCTCAAGCATATATTCATTCAGTCCCAGCCATGGATCAACATCCATCTCAGCTATCCGGCTTGAATTCATAATTCATAGTCAGCCATACGGCCCATAACTCATTCGGCAATCAGCCATAAATCAATATCATACACAGCCATTCCGGCTCACGGTTCAATCCAGAACCAGCCAATATTCATAATCATACACAGCCATTCCGGTCCATAACAAAACAGCACTTCCCCTTTTCAACAGCTCAAAACCAGAAATCAATTCAAAAGCAAACTAAATCCAATAGTTGCCTCAGTGGCATATCTCAAGAAAACCATTTCAAAATCAACTCAATATCAACCGATTTAACTCATTTCCAAAGCTTTAAAGAAACGGTTCAGTAACAAATCATTTATCCAAGATCAAGTCAATTAAAGTAAACAAGGCTGAATTCAAAAGTGCATTCGACTTTTCACATCATCAAATAGTTGACTCAAATCAAATCAATCCTCAACGGATTAAACTCAGATTTCAAATCTTTAAAGAATCACTTCAAAATATTACATTTCACAAAGCCGCACAACAATTCAACCAAACCAACATCCATAATCACTCGAGTTAATCAAATAACACATAAGGCAGATACAATCGCCAAATACACAATATCTCACAACAGTATCCATATGTAATAATTCCAATACTTAAAACATAGTTTTTGGAAAGCGCCCCTACCTCAAAACGCAAAATCATAGCCCAAACGCGTCACAGAATCCTTTCCGCCTCGACCCGAAATCAACAATCAAAATCCCGGCAGCCAAAACCTCGGTTCCAAGCCACTTTCGCAACAATCTCAACAACTCTAATCACAACATACAACAACCAAAACTCAATCGTATAGCAATTAATGCCACAAACCTCAGCGTATGATAACAGAACAGTAATTAAAGGGCTTTAAAATCGAAAACGCTTACCGAACCAAAAGAGGAACGGCTAAACCGGAACAGTGGCGGCCTCCGAACTGGTTCGGCGGCAGCCACCTCAAGCGGCAGCGGCGACGACTTCCGATCACGATAACCATGACTGCACAAAAACGTCATGACCATGAGACCCAGGAACAGGAAGGATTGAGAACCAACTGCAAAGAGCCTTACCGGCGGTGGTTTCAGTGGCCAAGGCGGTTTTCTCCGGTGGCCATACAGTGGACCACAACCACTGCGGCAGCGAGGTCTTTCCGGCGGCCAGAACTCCAGCGACGCAGCAGCAGTGACGTTTTCCAGCGGCAGAGGCTTACCGGCGCACCCCATGAGCGGCGACAAGGTTCCCAACAGCAGCTGGGCTTCATGGCGGCAGAGTAAGCACGACTGGCAACGGCGCGGCTGCAGGTCACGGCGCGTACGGCGGCGACGCGGAAGGACTCCGACGCGGTGGTTGGACCTCAGCTCGGCCTCAGATCCGTTCTCTCCTTCGCGCGTCTCCCTTTCTCTCAGCCTGGTTTGGCGACTCGCGGATGGACCGATCGACGGCGGCACGGGGACGGTGGCGCGACGGCGAGACGTGGGTTGACGGTAGGACGCGTCGGCACGCTTTCTTCTCTCTTCCCTTGCGTGACAGCCCTCAAGGCGTGGCACGACGGCGTGGCAAGATGGGATGGCAGCGTTGAGCAGGACGGCGGTGCGATGGCGGCGGTGAGACCAGCACGCCGGGGCGAGTCTTCCTCTCCTTCTCCCTTATTCCGCGGCCCCTTCCCCTTACCCCCATTCTTCTTCTTTTTCGTTCTTTCAGAGAAAAAGGAAACTTTGTGTGTGTGTGCTGCCACTGCCGGGTGTTTGGGGGGAAAGGCTCGGTGGCTATTAGGGTTAAAGATTAGGGTTTCATGTTTTTGAAACTTAGGGTTAAGGGTACTTTGGTAATTTCAAATAAAATTGGGAATAATGTTGTAATTGAAACCCAAACTAAATCCAACACTAATTGTATATAGAAAATAATATTTGCTCATTACTTTTACAAATTATTTTCAATAAAATGTCTAACTCAAATAATTAGAAATAATATAATTAAATCCTTTATTTTCTCAAAACAGTAGTATTAATATTCTAAAATATTAATTATTTAGTCCAAAATCATATAAAAATCCTTATTATTTCACAACCACCAACTTTGTGATTTAAATATAGAAAATAATCCAATAATTATAAAATTGGATAATAATTATAACTTATCTCAAATTCAATAAATCAAAACTTGCCTTAGTTATCTTTAATAAAAATAATTTCTGAAATTAAGGCTATAAATAACTATATGATTTGAGACTTGATCATAAAAAGACTTTTCAAAGATTAGGTTACATGTAGGTAAGTTTGGAGTGGTTTTGTTGCCACGTAAGTTCGGATATTAACGAACCAAATGTGTAACCAATATCAGGGTACTTCTGGCACACGGAGGTCATCTTCCGTGGTTACAAGATGAGTTTTCTTCTTCAATAAGTACATTTGTCAGCGTTTATATCTTTTATGAGTACAAATGGTCATTTACTCAAAAGAATAAATATGTCCAAAGAAGAATTAAAGATCAAATACAAGTATGATCTTCTGTTGTGATTTGAAAAGCTATGCTCCCAAAAGTATTATGTTTTTCTCCTCTTGCAAATGAATTGTCATGTTCAAACTAAAATAAGTGATTAATGCAGAAGTTGTTATTGTAACCTTATACTATGGATTTTTTTTTTGGGTACGGTAGGCTCTCTTATTTAGACTTCTCTCCAAACGTCAAACGGTACAAGAATTTATAAAATATTTAACAGCGATATTGATAAAAGATTATAAAACAAGATCAGTTGTCTGGCTATCATTATTGCGTTTACTTGTAACAGTCAATTCCAAATGCAATAATTCAGTTAATTTTAGGTGCAAAATGAACTAATAGAAAATATGGTAATGCAATAAGAATAAACTGGAAATAAGTACCGGATCAAATTATAATACATATATTTTTTAACAAATTCATATTTGTAATAGTTCAAAGGTAAAATAACCAAAAGAGGTGAAACCTTGCAACAGTTTAAAGGTAATAGAGTGACAAACAAAGGATGAATGAGGATGTGATTGGGTTGTAAAAATAAAAATTTGTCATTATAAAACCATGCAAATCATTAACCTTCCGAATCACAACTAGCAAGTTCATTCTACCCTATAACCATATTAGTTTCAATCTGCAATAGTATGTGGATAAATGCCTTTAACCTTCCCAACACACATATACACATTCTTCTTTTTAAAAAATGTATTTTTATTTATTTTGCCTTTGACAGACAAGTTGTATTATAGTTGGATAAAAATACATTAGTGACTAAATTAGTTATCCACGTCACATTTATGTTAAATATATATCAAATAACTCTAATTATTTGCCATGATCAAGTTTATGAAAGTAGTGGGTCATAAATACTTCAACTAGTTGTGAAGGAAGAAATTAATCACAAAGCAAATAATTTCATGAACCATAGATCCTATATAAATAACTTCAAGTCCAAAAACATTAAACAAAATTCTTCACACATCAGCTGACAAAAAATGTAGACCAAAAAAATATCATATATAAAAGGGAATCTCGACTCAGATGCTAACAAATTTGTTGAGCAAAGTTGGACTGCTGATTAGTTATAATTTTCAATAGGCTGCCACTAATAAAGCAGTTAAAAGGTTGTCAACTGATCTAAAGGATCTGACTAAGTAACTTTGAGAGATGAAAAAAGAACTGTTGTGTTATCTCTAGTCCTTGATAATGTGTTTACTCAAACTTTATATGAATTAATATTGTAGTTAAAAGGTTGTTAAGGAGATAATGATTCAGTAACTGGTATGGGAAATCGTGATTCACAGTTTTCACATCTCTGCACAACTAACCAGCAAGTGCACTGGGTCGTCCAAGTAATAAACCTTACGTGAGTAAGGGTCAATCCCACGGAGATTGTCGGCTTGAAGCAAGCTATGGTCATCTTGTAAATCTCAGTCAGGCGGATTCAATTCGTTATGAGGTTTTGATCATTAAAATATAATTAAAATATAAAATAAGATAGAGTTACTTATGTAATTCACTGGTGGGAGTTTCAGATAAGCGTCTGGAGATGCTTTGTTGCTTCTGAACCTCTGCTTTCCTATTGCCTTCTTCCAACCATGCGTTACTTCCTTCCATGGCAAGCTGTAAGATCCTCTCAGTGAAAATGGTCCTCTACGGTTTCTGCACGGCTAATCAACTGTCGAATTTCTCGTCTCGGATGGAAAATACCAAGTACAGCTACCGCATGGCTAATCATCTGTCGGTTTCCGCTAGCGTCGGAATAGAATCCATTGATCTTTTTGCACACTGTCACTTGCGCCCAACATTCGCAGGTTTGAAGCTCGTCACAGTCATTCCTTCCCGGATCCTACTCGGAATACCACAGACAAGGTTTAGACTTTTCGGATCCCAAGAATGCTGCCAATAATTCTAGCCTATACCACGAAGATACTAATCTCACGGACTCGGTCCGTGTATTAGATATCCAAGAGAATATACTCCAGCTGTCGTCCAATAACTACGTTGAACATCATGTAGACCGCTTTGTGGTTGTCATGCACACGGATCTTGGCTAAGCGAGTAACAAAGATTGGGTGATTGTCACGGGTCACCCCTTCATTATGACTTAACTGAATTAAGTACGAGAGTATATCTTGGAGAAGAAGTAGGCATGAATTGAATAGAAAACAGTAGTAATTGCATTAATTCATGAAGAACAGCAGAACTCCACACCTTAATCTATGGGGTGTAGAAACTCCACCATAGAAAATACATAAGTGAAAAAGGTCTAGGCATGACCGTGAGGCTAGCCTCCAATGTCTAAGGACTAAACGTTCCAAAGATATGAATACAATAGTAAAAAGTGCTATTTATACTAAACTAGTAACTTAGGTTTACAGAAAATGAGTAACTAAGTGCAGATAGTGCAGAAATCCACTTCCGGGGCCCACTTGGTGTGTGCTTGGGCTGAGCATTGAGCTTTACACATGTATAGGCTGTTCCTGGAGTTAAACGCCAGCTTTGGTGCCAGTTTGGGCGTTTAACTCCAATTCTGGTGCCAGTTTGGGCGTTTTACGCCAGAAAGTTTTAGGCTGACTTTGAACGCCAGTTTGGGCCATCAAATCTCGGACAAAGTATGAACTATTATATATTATGTAGCTCCAGAAAATCTACTTCGTGTGCAGGAGGGTCAGAATCCAACAGCATCTGTAGTCCTTTTTCAGCCTCTGAATCAGATTTTTGCTCAGGTCCCTCAATTTCAGCCAGAAAATACCTAAAATTATAGAAAAATACACAAACTCATAATAAAGTCTAGAAATATGATTTTTGAATAAAAACTGATAAAAATATAATAAAAAGTAACTAAAACATACTAAAAACTATGTAAAAATAATGCCAAAAAGGGTATAAATTATCCGCTCATCACAACACCAAACTTAAATTGTTGCTTGTCCCCAAGCAACTAAAAATAAAATAGGATAAAAAGAAGAGAAAATACAATAAATTCCAAACTTATCAATGAACTTAGTTCCGATTAGATGAACGAGACTTGTAGCCTTTTTGCTTCTGAACAATTTTGGCACCTCACTTTATCCTTTGAAGTTTAGAATGATTGGCATCCATAGGAACTCAGAATTCAGATAGTGTTATTGATTCTCTTAGTTCAGTATGTTGATTCTTGAACATAGCTACTATATGAGTCTTGGCCGTGATCCTAAGCATTTTGTTTTCCAGTATTATCACCGGATACATAAATGCCACAAACACATAACTGGGTGAACCTTTTCAGATTGTGACTCAGCTTTGCTAGAGTCCCCAGTTAGAGGTGCCCAGAGCTCTTAAGCACACTTTTTTTTGCTTTGGACCACGACTTTAACCGCTCAGTCTCAAGCTTTTCACTTGACACCTTCACGCCACAAGCACATGGTTAGGGATAGCTTGATTTAGCCGCTTAGGCCAGGATTTTATTCCTGTGGGCCCTCCTATCCATTAATGTTCAAAGCCTTGAATCCTTTTTTTTTACCCTTGCCTTTTGGTTTAAAGGGCTATTGCCTTTTTCTGCTTGCCTTTTTTTTTGCCATTTTTTTTCATATTTTTTTCGCAAGCTTTTGCTTTTCACTGCTTTTTCTTGCTTCAAGAATCAATTTTATGATTTTTCAGATTATCAATAACATTTCTCTTTTTTCATTATTCTTTCAAGAGCCAACAATTTTAACATTTATAAACAACAAATTCAAAAATATGCACTGTTCAAGCATTCATTCAGAAAACAAAAAGTATTGCCACCACATCAAAATAATTAAACTAATTTCAAGATAGAATTCGAAATCATGCATTTCTTGTTCTTTTTCAATTAAAAAAATTTTTCATTTAAGAAAGGTGAAGGATTCATAGGAAATTCATAGCTTTAAGACATAGACACTAGTGATCATGTAATAAAGACACAAACATAGACAAAACATAAAGCATAAATTTCGAAAAACAGAAAAATAAGAACAAGGAAATTAAAGAACGGGTCCACCTTAGTGATGGTGGCTAGTTCTTCCTCTTGAAGATCTTATGGAGTGCTTGAGCTCCTCTATGTCTCTTCCTTGCCTTTGTTGCTCCTCTCTCATGGCTCTTTGGTCCTCTCTGATTTCATTGAGGATAATGGAGTGCTTTTGGTGCTCCATCCTTAGTTGCTCCATGTTGGAACTCAATTCTCCTAAGGAGGTGTTGATTTGCTCCCAATAGTTTTGTGGAGGAAAATGCATCTCTTGAGGCATCTCAGGGATTTCTTGATGAGAAATTTCCTCATGCTCTTGTTGAGGTCCATGAGTGGGCTCTCTTGTTTGCTCCATCCTCTTCTTAGTGATGGGCTTGTCCTCATCAATGAGGATGTCTTCCTCTATGACAATTCTAGCTGAATTGCATAGGGTATAGATGAGATGAGGGAAGGCAAACCTTGCCAAAGTAGAGGGCTTGTCTGCCACCTTGTAGAGTTCTAGAGGTATGATCTCATGAACTTCTACTTCCTCTCCATTCATGATACTATGGATCATGATAGCCCGGTCTATTATAACTTCAGACCGATTGCTAGTGGGAATGATAGAGTGTTGGATGAACTCCAACCATCCCCTAGCCACGGGCTTAAGGTCAAGCCTTCTTAGTTAAACCGGCTTGCCTCTTGAGTCTCTCTTCCATTGAGCTCCTTCCACAGAAATGTCCCTAAGGACTTGGTCCAACCTTTGATCAAAGTTGACCCTTCTAGTGAAAGGATGAGGATCTCCTCTTATCATTGGCAAGTTAAATGCCAACCTCACATTTTCCGGACTGAAATCCAAGTAATTCTCCCGAACCATTGTGAGCCAATTCTTTGGGTTCGGGTTCATACTTTGATCATGGTTCCTAGTAATCCATGCATTAGCATAGAACTCTTGAAACATTAAGATTCCAACTTGTTGGATTGGGTTGGTGAGAGCTTTCCAACCTCTTCTTTGAATCTCACGTCGGATTTTCGGATATTCACCCTTTTTTAGTATGAAGGGAACTTCGGGAATCACTTTTTTCTTGGCCACAACTTTATAGAAGTGGTCTTGATGGACTTTTGAGATGAATCTCTCCATCTCTCATGACTCGGAGGTGGAAGCAATTGCCTTTCCTTTCCTCTTTCTAGAGGTTTCTTCGGCCTTTGGTGCCATTGATGGTTATGGAAAAATAGAAAAGCAGAGCTTTTTTCACACCAAACTTAAAAGGTTTGCTTGTCCTCGAGCAAAAGAGGAAAGAAAGGAGTAGAAGAAGAAGAAATGGAGGAGATGGAGGGGGGTAGTGGTTCGGCCAAGGGGGAAAGAAGTGTTTGTGATATGTGAAAGTGAAGGTAGTGAGGAGGGGTATTTATATGGTAGGAGAGAGAGGGAATCCGTGTGAGAATGGGTCGGTTTGGGAGGGAAATGGTTTGAATTTGAATGGTGGGGTAGGTGGGGTTTATGAAGGATGGATGTGAGTGGTGAAGAGAATATGGGAAAGAGGGTAGGATTTGATAGGTGAAGGGTATTTGGGGAAGAGGTATTGATGGGATTGGTCAAGGGTATTTGGGGAAGAGTGTTATGGAAAGGTGTGAAGAGGAGAGAAGAAGAGGTGGGGTAGGTGGGGATCCTGTGGGGTCCACAGATCCTGAGGTGTCAAGGAATTCTGCTCCCTGCACCATTCTGGCATTCAAACGCCCTCAGTGTGCCAATTTTGGCGTTAAACGCCAGCTCTACTACCTTTCCTGGCGTTAAACGCCAGTCTTCTTCCCCTTTCTGGCGTTTAACGCCAGCCAGACACCCTTTTCTGGTGTTAAATGCCAGGCGTTTAACACCAGCCAGATGCCAGACACCCCTTTCTGGCGTTAAACGCTCAGAATGCTGTCAGGCTGGGCGTTAAACGCCCATTCTGCTATCCTTACTGGCGTTTAAACGCCAGTAAGCCTGTCCTCCAGGGTGTTCTGTTTTTTATGCTGTTTTTCATTTTGCTTTAATTCTGCAGCTATTTTTATGACTTCACATGATCATCAACCTAAATAAAATATAAAATGACAATGGAATATAAATAAATATAATTAAATAACATTGGGTTGCCTCTCAACAAGCGCTTCTTTAATGTTAATAACTTGACAGTGAGCTCTTAGAGAGCTTCACAGAGACTCAGAGCTTGATGATGGCCTCCCAACACCAAACTTAGAAGTTGAGTGTGGGGGCTCTGTTTGGCTCTATATTGAGAGAAGCTTTTCATGCTTCCTCTCCATGGTTACAGAAGAAGATCCTTGAGCCTTAAACACAAGGTAGTCCTCATTCAATTGAAGGACTAATTTTCCTCTGTCCACATCAATTACAGCTCTTGCTGTGGCTAGGAAGGGTCTTCCAAGGATGATAGATTCATCTTCATCCTTCCCAGTGTCTAGGATTATGAAGTCAGCAGGGATGTAAAAGCCTTCAACCTTCACTAAGACATCCTCTACAAGCCCATAAGCCTGTTTTCTTGAATTGTCTACCATCTCTAGTGAGATTCTTGTAGCTTGTACCTCAAAGATCCCTAGTTTCTCCATGACAGAGAGTGGCATGAGGTTTATACTTGAACCAAGGTCACACAGAGCCTTTTTAAAGGTCATGGTGCCTATGATGCAAGGTATTAAGAACTTTCCGGGATCCGGTTTCTTCAGAGGTAATTTCTATTGAACCAAGGTATTCAGTTCATTGATGAGCAATGGAGGTTCATCCTCCCAAGTTTCATTACCAAATAACTTGTCATTCAGCTTCATGATTGCTCCTAGATACTGAGCAACTTGATTTTCAATAATATCTTCATCCTCTTCAGAGGAAGAATACTCATCAGAGCTCATGAATGGCAACAGTAAGTTCAGTGGAATCTCTATGGTCTCTGTATGAGTCTCAGATTCCTTTGGTTCCTCAATAGGGAACTCCTTAGTGGCCAGTGGACGTCCATTGAGGTCTTCCTCAGTGGAAATCACTGCCTTTCCCTTCTCTACAGGTTCGGCCATGTTGGACATGTTGATGGCCTTGCACTCTCTTTTTGGATTCTCTTCTGTATTGCTTGGGAGAGTACTAGGAGGGATTTCAGTAACTCTTTTACTCAGTTGACCCACTTGTGCCTCCAAATTTCTGATAGAGGACCTTGTTTCAGTCATGAAACTGTGAGTGGTCTTAAATAGATCAGAGATTATGGTTGCTAAGTTAGAGAGGCTCTGCTTAGAATTCTCTGTCTATTGCTCAGAAGATGATGGAAAAGGCTTGCTATTGCCAAACCTATTTCTCCCACCATTATTATTATTGAAGCCTTGTTGAGGATTCTGTTGATCCTTCCATGAGAAATTAGGATGATTCCTCCATGAAGGATTGTAAGTGTTTCCATAGGATTCTCAAATGTAATTCACCTCTTCTATTGCAGGATTCTCAAGGTCATAAGCTTCTTCTTCAGAGGAAGCTTCTTTAGTACTGCCGGATACAACTTGTATTCCAGTCAAACTCTGAGAAATCATATTGACTTGCTGAGTCAATATTTTATTCTAAGCCAATATTGCATTTAAAGTATCAATCTCAAGAACTCCTTTCTTCTGAGTCATCCTATTATTCACAGGATTTCTTTCAGAAGTATACATGAACTAGTTATTTGCAACCATTTCAATGAGTTTCTGGGCTTCTGCAAGCGTCTTCTTCAGATGAAGAGATCCACCAGTAGAGTGGTCCAATGACATCTTGGACAATTCAGACAGACCATCATAGAATATACATAGGATGCTCCATTCTGAAAGCATGTCAGAAGGATACCTTCTGATCAATTGCTTATATCTTTTCCAAGCTTTATAGAGGGATTCACCTTCCTTCTGTTTGAAGGTTTGGACTTCCACTCTAAGCTTGCTCAATTTTTGAGGTGGAAAGAATTTTGCCAAGAAAGCATTGACCAACTTTTTTCAAGAGTTCAGGCTTTCTTGAGGTTGTGAGTCCAACCATATCCTAGCTCTGTCTCTTAGAGCAAAGGGAAAAAGCATAAGCTTGTAGACCTCAGGATTAACCCCATTGGTCTTAACAGTGTCATAGATTTGCAAGAAATCAGCTAAGAACTGATGAGGATCTTCCAATGGAAGTCCATGAAACTTGCAATTCTGCTGCATTAGAGAAACTAATTGAGGCTTAAGCTCAAAGTTGTTTGCTCCAATTGCAGGAATTGAGATGCTTCTTCCATAGAAGTCAGAAGTGGGTGCAGTAAAGTCACCAAGCATCTTCCTTACATCTCCACCATTGTTGTTATTTTCGGTTGCTATCTCTACTTCTTTTTCGAAAATTTCTATTAGGTCCTCTCCAGAGTTTTGTGCTTTAGCTTCTCTTAGCTTCCTCTTCAGAGTCCCTTCAGGTTCAGGATCAGTTTCAACAAGAATGTTCTTATCCTTGTTCCTGCTCAAATGAAAAAGAAGAGAACAAAAAAGAAGAGAAATCCTCTATATCATAGTATAGAGATTCCTTTATGTGAGTAGAAGAATAGAAGAATAGAATGAAGAAGGGAGAAGAAGAATTCGAACACAGAGAGAGGGAGAGGGTTCAAATTTTTAAGAAGAGAAGTGTTAGTGATTAAATAAATAAATATAAAGAGAAGAGGGAGAGCATTCGAATATTAATTAAAAGAAAAGAAAAATATTTTTTGTTTTTATTTAATTAATTAATTAGAATTCGAAATTATTAAAAGGAATAAAATAAAATTTAAAATTAAAACAATTAGTTAATTAAAAATAATTTTTGAAAAAGTGGTTAGTGATTTTTGAAAATAAGAGAGAGAGAGAAAAGTAGTTAGGTGGTTTTGAAAAAGATAAGAAATAGTAAAACAAACAAAAAGTCAAGTGGTTACTTGAAAAGGATTTGAAAATCAATTTTGAAAAGATATGATTGAAAATCATTTTGAAAAAGGTTTGAATTGGAAATTAAAAAGATTTGATTTTTGAAATTAAAGTTGATTACTTGACTAACAAGAAACTAAAAGATATGATTCTAGAATTTAAAGATTGAACATTTCTTAATAGGCAAGTAACAACTTGAAATTTTTTGAATCAAAATATTAAATGTTAGTAATGAATTCGAAAATATGAAATAAAATTAAGAAAAAGATTTTGAAAATTAATTTTAAAATTTTCAAAAATATTAAGAAGAAAAATGAAAAAGATTTTATTTTTGAAAAAGAATTGAAAAGATAGAATTTTTAAATTGAAATTTTGACTTGACTAACAAGAAACAACTAAATTTTGAAAATTTTTTGACTAAGTCAACTCAAAATTTCAAAATTTATGAGTGAAATAAGGAAAAGATATTTTTTTTTATTTTTAAATTTTTAATGAGGAGAGAGAAAAACCACAAAATAACAGATGACATCAAAATTTAAGATCAAAACACATAATGCATGCAAGAACACTTTGAATGTCAAGATGAACATCAAGAACACTTTGAAGATCATGATGAACATCAAGAACATATTTTTGAAAATTTTTAAGAAAAGAAACACATGCAAGACACCAAACTTAGAAATTTTCAATATTTAGACACTATGAATTTGAAAATGCATATGAAAAACAAGAAAAGACACAAAACAAGAAAATTCAAAGATCAAACAAGAAAAATCATCAAGAACAACTTGAAAATCAATGAAGAACACAATGCATATATTTTTCGAATAATTAAAGTAAGATTAAAACATGCAATTGACACCAAACTTAAAATTTGACACAAGACTCAAACAAGAAACACAAAATTTTTGGTTTTTATGGTTTTATTAAATTATTTGTATTTTTTGAAAATTATTTTGGAAAAAAAAAAGAATAAAGGGATACAAAATTTTTAATAAGAATTCCAGGAACCATGCAATGTTAGTCTAAAGCTTCGGTCCAAAAGAATTAGACATGGCCAATGGCCAGCCAAGCTTTAAGTGAAAGCTTCGGTCCAAAAGATTAGACATGGCCAAATAGCCAGCCAAGCTTTAGCATAAAACATACAAGCATGTCAATGAGAAATGGAAGTCTCAGTCCAAAAGATTAGACATGGCTTCACAGCCAGCCAGGCTTCAACATATCTCATGAAACTCTAGAATTCATTCTTAAAAATTCTGAAGAACACAAATTTTTATTTATTAAAAAAAAAATTTTTTGAATTTTTTCGAAAATAAAAAGCTTAAACATAAAATAAAATTACCTAATCTAAGCAACAAGATGAACCGTCAGTTGTCCAAACTCGAACAATCCCCGGCAACGGCGCCAAAAACATGGTGTGGGAAATCGTGATTCACACTTTTCACATCTCCGTACAACTAACCAGCAAGTGCACTGGGTCGTCCAAGTAATAAACCTTACGTGAGTAAGGGTTGATCGCACGGAGATTGTCTGCTTGAAGAAAGCTATGGTCATCTTGTAAATCTCAGTTAGGCGGATTCAATTGGTTATGAGGTTTTGATAATTAAAATATAATTAAAATATAAAATAATATAGAGTTACTTATGTAATTCACTGGTGGGAGTTTCAGATAAGTGTCTGGAGATGCTTTGTTGCTTCTGAACCTCTGCTTTCCTATTGCCTTCTTCCAACCATGCGTTACTTCCTTCCATGGCAAGCTGTAAGATCCTCTCAGTGAAAATGGTCCTCTACGGTTTCTGCACGGCTAATCAACTGTCGGATTTCTCGTCTCGGATGAAAAATACCACGTACAGCTACCGCATGGCTAATCATCTATCGGTTCCCGCTAGCATCGGAATAGAATCCATTGATCATTTTCCACACTGTCACTTGCGCCCAACATTCGCAGGTTTGAAGCTCGTCACAGTCATTCCTTTCCAGATCCTACTCGGAATACCACAAACAAGGTTTAGACTTTCCGGATCCCAGAAATGCTGCCAATAATTCTAGCCTATACCACGAAGATACTAATCTCATGGACTCGGTCCGTGTATTAGATATCCAAGAGAATATACTCCAGCTGTCGTCCAATGACTACGTTGAACATCATGTGGACCGCTTTGTGGTTGTCAGGCACGCGGATCTTGGCTAAGTGAGTAACGAAGATTGGGTGATTGTAGGGGTGGCAAACGGGCCTAAACCCGTCGGGCCGGCCCGCGTAACCCGCCAAAAAAGGTGGGCCGGGCTGGAAATTTGGGGCCGTCGAAAGACAAAAGCCTGCCTAACCCACACTGCTTAAACTGTAGGCTTTGGCGGGCTTTGGCGGGCCGGGGCGGGCTTCCCCGGCGGGCTGAGGCGTTTTTTTTTTGTTAAAAGGCTAATTTTTCAGCCCAGATCCAGAACCCATGAACCCACTAACCCCCGACCCGACCCGAATCCCTAGCGAAACCCTAATGAATCCCTAATTCCAATTTCCAAATTTGCAGCTTCCTCGTCTCCTCGACCTCAATCCTCAGTTCCTCACCGTCACTCTCATTCTCTCACTCGGTCACTCCCCCGGTCCTCAACAGTCAACACAGAGGACAGAGCTTCAGCCTTTAGCCTTCAGCTTCTCCAGTCTCCAGCGTTCAGCCTTCAGCTTCGTCCCCAAGGTCTTCAATCCTCACCGTCACTCTCAGTCTCTCACACGGTCACACCTCACACCCGCTGTCTCGCACTTTCGTCGACCTCAGCCGTCAAGCTCGCACTTCAGAGTTCCGTCATCACCCCTGACGCTCGCTGAGTCGCAGTCACTGAGTCACCGTCGATCTTCGGTCCTCGTGGCCTCGTGGGTTCTAGCCACCTCTGCTGCTCTGTCTAGCCGTCGTCGTTGCTGGTCTCGGTCCTGGGCTCCTGGGTCTTGTCCTCTCGCTGCTGGTCTCGCTCTCTGGGACTCTGGATCTCCTTGTTTATCTTCATCGCTGCGACACGGCTGCTCCTCGCCTCCTCTGTCCTGGTCCTCGCCTCCTCTGGTTAGTTTTCTGGCTTAGGGTTTGAGATTCATCAATTTAGGTTTGTTTGTTGTGTTTTGTGCTGTTTGATATAGGTAAATTAGGGTTTATGGTTGATAATGGTTGATATTTGGTTGAGTTTTGATTATGGTTGATATTTGGTTAAATCTGATTATGGTTGAGTTTTGATTAAGGTTGAGTTTTGATTATGGTTGATAATGGTTGATATTTGGTTAAATCTGATGCAGATTCAGAAATTGTTTCCTGTTTTTTGTGTTGTTTGATAATGGTTGAGTTTTGATTATGGTTGATAATGGTTGATATTTGGTTGAATACTTGAATCTGATGCGGATTCAGAAATTATTTGCTATTTTTTGTGTGGTTTGCTAATGGATGAGTTTTGATTAAATCAGATGAGTTGATACTTGTTTTATTTCAGATTCATATAAACAATTTACATTTGCTTTTATTTCAGAAAATATGAATTCTGAAACTGTGAGTAACCTTGTTACTACTGGAGTTGGTTCTGAGGCTGCTCCGGTCGAGGTTGATGAACCTAGTTCGAAAAGGCTGAGACCAGCAACATCCGATGTTTGGAATTTTTTCAAAAAGCTCGGTCCAGATAAGGATGGAGTAGAACGTGCTGAGTGTAAAGGATGCAATAATGTGTTTAAAGCTGGAGGTAAGCAATATGGCACTTCTACTATAAAATGACATCTTGATAGTTGTACTCAAATTAAGCATGAAGATATTGGTCAGACTATAGCATAATTGCAACTTAAAATGGGTTCACTTAAGATTGATTCAGGAGTGGCTAGAGATATGTTTGCTTCTTATGTAGTTGCTGGGGATAAGCCTTTTAATATGGTTGATGATAGGAGATTTAGAAATTGGGTGAAATATATTAGTTCAACTTTGAAACTTCCTTCTAGGAATACGGTTAAGGCTGACATAGTGAAAGTTCACAAGAGAGAAGCTGTGAAACTTAAAAAAAATTTAGTTTCCATTCCAAATAGAATTTGCTTAACATCTGATCTTTGGACATCCAGTACCAATGAGGTGTTTATATGTTTGAATGCACATTTTGTTGATGAGAACTGGAAATTACAGAGTAAACTTCTCAATTTTTGTCATATGCCTCCTCCTCACACAGGATTTGAGTTGTCTTCTAAAATCTTTACGCTTTTGACTGAGTGGAAAATTGATAAAAAGATTTTTTCCATTACTTTGGATAATGCTTCTTCTAATGATACTTGTGTTGAACACTTGAAAAGTACTTTGGATGTGCATGGTTCATTGTTGTGTGGTAGTGAATTCTTTCATGTTCGTTGCTCTGCTCATATTTTAAATCTTATTATCCAAGATGGAATGAAAATATGTGGTGATGCAGTTCATAAGATTAGAGATTCTATTAAGTATCTGAGAAAATCTGAAAGTCGAATGGTTAAGTTTAAAGAATGTTTTGAAGATATTGAGGGACTTGAGTATACGACTGCATTATGTTTAGATGTTCCTACTAGGTGGAATTTACTTTATGCAATGCTTGCAAGTGCTATTCCTTATAAGAAAGCTTTTGAAATGTATAAAGTAAAAGAAGCTGGATTTAGGGAGTATTGTCCTTCATCAGATGAGTGGAGAAGAACTGAAAAGATATGTGATTTCTTGTTACCATTTTACGAAACTACCAAGTTGATGTCTGGAACTTCTTACCCAACATCCAACTTGTATTTTTTACAAGTTTGGCAAATCCAGCTTATTTTAATGAATAGTTTGAAGAATGATGAAGTGCTTAGAAGGAACATGGGAGAAAAAATGATGATTAAGTTCAAGAAATATTGGGAGGAATACAGTGTTGTTCTTGCATTTGGGGTAGTTCTTGATCCTATATTTAAACTCAACACTTTGGTTCATTGCTATAATGAGATTGATCCTATTAGTGCTAAAGATAAAGTGGAGCATGTGAAGAGTAAGTTATACAAGCTCTTTGAGGTTTATGACCATAATTCCTCTACAACTGTAGAGAGTTCTTCCCAACTTTCAAGTAATTTTTCTCAAGCAACATCTTCTGCAATTGGAACTCAGCTTATTAAAATTGTTGGTGTAAGTATTTTTATCCACTTGGTTATATGTATTTTTTATTTTTCATGCTTTTTGATTCATATATTGTTTGCAATGCAAAGGATTTGATGTCCCGTAATCAAGAAGCTGAAGTGAAAAGTGGAAAGAACCAACTTGATATTTATTTGAGTGAGGCAACATTATTTTGCAATGGTGAAAAGACAACCATCATCGTTTTCCAACACTATCACTAATGGCATGACATTTGTTGAGCATTCCTATTACTACCGTGGCTTCAGAATCTGCATTTAGCATGGGTTCTCATGTTTTGAATAAGTATAGAAGTCGTTTGTTGCCAGATAATGTTGAAGCGGTGATTTGCACCAGAAATTGGATACGTGGATATGATGATTTTGGTATAATTATATTTATGACATACAACATACTTGAGTGATTTTGAACATTATTATGTACTATTTTTCTAATATATTTATTTACTTTTTTCTAGAGGAAGATAAAGATGAGGAAGATATTACAAAAGGAGAAGGCTATTCTTCAGGAGTTGGTTCCAATGATGTTATTGACTTACATGAAGATGAAGATGAAAATTAAGTGTTTCGAATTATGTTTAATTTGCTTTGAAGACTATTTATAATTATGTTTTTGGATTTTGGATTATATTTATTTTGCCTATGGGACTATTTATAACTATGTTTTTGTATTTTGGAGACTATTTATATTTAATATTTGCATTTATATTGATTTAAATAGAAGATATGTCCTTATAAATATAAAAAAAATTAGGCAGGCGGGCCATTAAGCGGGGCGGGCTAGGATTTTGGGACCGCCTGAATATGCGGGGCGGGGCGGGCTTCCGGCGGGGCGGAGCGGGCTTCCCCGCCTGCCACCCCTAGGTGATTGTCATGGGTCACTCCTTCATTCTGACTTAACTGAATTAAGTACGAGAGTATATCTTGGAGAAGAAGTAGGCATGAATTGAATAGAAAATAGTAGTAATTGCATTAATTCATGAAGAACAACAGAGCTCCACACCTTAATCTATGGGGTGTAGAAACTCCACCGTAGAAAATACATAAGTGAAAAAGGTCTAGGAATGGCCGTGAGGCCAGCCTCCAATGTCTAAGGACTAAACGTTCCAAAGATATGAATACAATAGTAAAAAGTGCTATTTATACTAAACTAGTAATTTAGGTTTACAGAAAATGAGTAACTAAGTGCAGATAGTGCAGAAATCTACTTTCGGGGCCCACTTGGTGTGTGCTTGGGCTGAGCATTGAGCTTTACACGTGCATAGGCTATTCCTGGAGTTAAATGCCAGCTTTGGTGCCAGTTTGGGTGTTTAACTCTAATTCTGGTGCCAGTTTGGGCGTTTTACGCCAAAAAGTTTTAGGCTGACTTTGAATGCCAGTTTGGACCATCAAATCTCGGGCAAAGTATGAACTATTACATATTTCTGGAAAGCCCAAAATGTCTACTTTCCAACGCAATTGAGAGCGCACCAATTGGGCTTCTGTAGCTCCAGAAAATCCACTTCGAGTGCAGGAGGGTCAGAATCCAATAGCATCTGTAGTCCTTTTTCAGCCTCTGAATCAGATTTTTGCTCAGATCCCTCAATTTCAGCCAGAAAATACCTGAAATTACAGAAAAATACACAAACTCATAGTAAAGTCCAGAAATGTGAATTTTGAGTAAAAACTAATAAAAATATAATAAAAAGTAACTAAAACATACTAAAAACTATGTAAAAACAATGTCAAAAAGGGTATAAATTATCCGCTCATTAGTAACCTTGTGCCTTTAAAAGAACACTTATATTTTTGTAATGATGTGCTTGCTCAAACTTTAGATGAGTTAATATTCTACCATATTTTTTCCATGTTCTTCCTATCTGTGTTTTTGTGTACTTTATCATTTCAATGCTATCACATTAGATCTAGTTAGCTGATAGATTTTCCAGTTCCCAAAAAAAGGCTAATAGATTTTGGTTATTTGGAGGTAATTCTTATAGAGGAAGTAATACATGCAGGAAGCAGGATGATGCTAGCTTTATTAGTTAAACAATGAAATATTTGTTGATGATATTAAATTTTCATCTGAATTTGATTGAAAAAATGCAATGAATAAAAATATAAAAGTATCAAAAGATTTAAACAAGACAAAATATATTATATGACAGAAAATGTATGGCTTGTATGATTTATATTTTTCTTTTGAATCATTGAACCTTATCAAGTTTCTTTAAAAAAAATATGTTGGAGCAGTTAACTAGCTGAGAGACAAGAACAAGAGTTGATTAAGCAAAGAAAAAATAATGGAATAGAGAAAAATCAAATTGGTGACAAACACTAAAGTGTAATATTGCTACTATCAATCTCATCATGGCTTATTTAAATGGTTTTATGCCTTATTCATGGGTAATCCAAAGAAATTGGTAGAGACAAATTTGAAGAGGAACTTTTATGACTATAATAATAAGTTTGTAGGAACAATTCAGGATAAGTAGTGCATTTTGGCCTTATATAGAAGAAAATAAATATTTACATGAGTACTTCTTTCATAAATTCATGCCTAATGTCCTTTATATTAAACAAAAATAAAGTCTGAATTAGTGAAGTGCATAGTGTTAGGAGAAAATAGGAGAGATGAGCTGGAGGAGAGGGCTATAATAGTGCTTAATTGTTCTAAGTTTATCATAAAGCATATTTACTTTATTAGTGTTTGATAGAATTCTTTTCACCAGTTTCAGAGACAATATGAAAACATAGATCATTAACGAGGATAGACTAAGAAGCATGCAAATAAAGTCGCATAAGTAACCTCTTGTCTCAAATCACCAACAAATATATTGTAGTGCCCTGATGATTTTAAAATAAAATGAAAACAAATTAACAAATAAAACTAAAAAAGAAAAAGAACACCCCCAAAAAGGAACAAAAGAAAATCATCATAAGTCAAATATCAAGACTCAGGAAGTTTAGAAATTGGGCAAAATTAAATCAGAATGTTGTCCAAATTTGAATTTAGAAGGAACATGAATAAAATTGGAGCAACATTAATCGATCAACAAGTAAACAAATTAAATTGGGATAAAAATACAAGAGAGAAGCATGAATTAGAAAAAGAGGAGAGGGAGCGATCGAGCAGTGCACAACAAGACAAGGGGGAACGATGCCGACGACAACACCAGAACGAACGGATGGGAAGGATGCTAACAACGACATCGACGTGCACAGCGGAGTGAGAAGACTTGGACGAGTCCTTCCACTTTCCTTTCACGTGCGGGAGCAACACGGCCGAGAGAGCATATCAGTGACGGGGAAGGACGACGACACGGATATAGCGGCTAGAACTAATGGAGAGAAGAGACATAGCAGCAAGATATCTCAGAGCCGGTGATTGGCGCCTTTGGAGCGAAAACGTGAAGAATGGCACTAGATTCTTTTTGCCAAAAATTTTAATAAACTGACCAAGATGTTATTTGCGGCGGTTTGGCCACCCAACCGCTGTTATTCTCATCCCTTGTCAACGGAACATGAAAACACTATTAAAATTGCTGCTATTTTGCCAATTTGCAGCAATTCAAAAAACGCCGACAATTTTCAACCGCAATTTACCGTTTATCTTATAGCGATATATGTAACACCCTAATTACCCTAAACTTTACCTCTAGCCGTAAAGCAAAGGTTAATCAGAGGTCACATATAAGAGTATAATAGTATAAAGATCTAGCCGCAGCTCGCGAAGTTTAAGCCAACTAGCTATATACAAACAATACAGAGTTTTGGAAGTAAAACATCATATACAAAATATCTCTCTTTTATAAGTAAGCCTCTAAGGCATAAATAAATACAAAAGTGAGAGATTTACTCAAAATGAATCAAAAGACTTCAAAACATGGCCAAGAGCCTCCGCTCTGTCACCATCAAAGCAACTCACCAAGGTGGGTTGCGACCTGCATCTGAAAAAGCAACAACAAAGTATGGAATGAGAACAGGAGGTTCTCAGTATGGTAACAGTGTCCAGTGATGTAAGATATAAGAGGAAATTCTAGAGCTTCATATCCATCATGAGATTCAAGCTTAGAACATAAGCAAAACTAAAACATTAACTTTAAAACATAAAGAAAAAGGGTAATCTAACTTAGTGGATTTCTGATCTAACAATTCTCCGCTGTCCCACATCCTTCCCCTGCCTAACCGCCATGCGATCCCATTACCACCGCCTTCCGAACCTCCTCAATCCCAGTAGAATACACAGATAAATAACAATGCAAGTAAAGCACAAGTATAGCATGTATATCAAGAAATTCAAGTAGCAATTAATCATGTTATACGATTAGGCAAGCAATTTCATGTCGGAAAAGCAAACAAATAGATAGAAGATTCACATGATGAATGCCTGTCCTATTGGTTGTGATATCACATCGTCGGTTCAACTGCCAACCCGACACACCTCCATGGAGATGTCGCCCTTCGATCTCATAATGGGAACCCCCGAGATATTGTGCCCGGATCACGGTCCAGGATGTTAATGCCTGCACACTATAGTGATTCCGAAGGGATGCGAGCGCGGGATACTCTTGCCGCGGACCTCACATCTCAACGTAAGCGGGACGAACCACCACCCTTACGCCATTGCCGTGACCTCGACAGGCGGGATCCAACCAAACCGTCCCTGCCAGGCGTATAGCGTCTCAACAATTTCAATATAAAAATGATACATGAGTGGTTTTCAAAATCATTTCATTCAATACTCAGTAGTTCACCACTTCCACAATTCATTTACATCAGTGGTTTTCAAAATCATTTCATTCAGTATATCAATAATCCATCATTCCATTCTGAGTCCTAGACTCATCTCAACCACTATCAGTTCATAATTTCCACAACACATTATATCAATTGCTATTACAGTACTCCGTCATCTCTCTCAACTAATCCATCCTCAATACTCCAGAATCTTAAGACTCTGTCTTCTAAATTTATATAAAAGTCCATCTATTTAAGTCATTAATTCTTCTCTACTAAGCATAGGACCTAATTACTAGATAATACTCTTAAACAGCAATTTAAAGAATGTTTGGAAAGCATGAGAACCTTTTAAAAACGAATAAAAACAATTTTTCAGGAAAACAGGGGTTGTGCTTACGCACACCCCTGCCGTGCATACGCAGGCGGGTAAAAAAACGGGTGGTCGCGTACGCGACCCCCTGCTCGTGTCGCGTATACCATGTCGCGTACGTAGCCAGTACTAAACTTTGAAAATTTTAAAGGTTGCAGAATTCAGTTTTTGGCACCAAACTTTAAACAGTCATAACTTCCTATACAAAAATCCATTTTCTACAAACTTTATATCAATTTAAAGCTCTCAAAGCCCTCTTGAATTTAAAAAAGGTTCATTCAATTTTACCACAAACAATCCAAAACCACACCAGCCCCAATTTACACCAGATCTTACTACTAATGTCACAAATCATCACTCATATTATATAATTCTCAACCCCCAATTATCAACGATTTCACACTAAAACCCCTTCTCATCCAACAAACTCATCAATAATCATTCTATCTCTCCATAATCATTCTATCACTACCAGTCATCAACATCAATCTCATTCATTCTCAATATCAATATTCAACATTATTTAACAATATCACAACATCATTCATCCAAAACATCAAAGCCATCAATTCATCATACATCATCAATTAATCAAGTTCAACAACCAATTCAATCCAATCCTATCCTATGGGTCACTAGCCTAAGTGTTCAGAAATATTATATATTACATAGAGAAAACTAAAATCATACTTTGGCCGATTCTCAATATGCCAAAATCCCAAAATTGAGTCCAACTCAAGCCTCCAATCACCAACAATCAATCCAAAGCTCCAATTAAATGCCAACAATCACAACTTCAAGCTATATATACACATAATTCATAACTAATCAACCTAGGGTTCACCATAATCACAATTTCACAAGGGTTAAGACTGACCTTAACTTACCCACAGTTGATTAGGATAAAACCCAATAATAATCAAGTGCTAGAGTGTACCTAAATAATCAAAATCACAAGAACCACTCATACACCATAACCAAATTTGAATCTGTTATGGAAGGAAGAACTGGGCAAGAAATTGGAAGTTTCTTACCACTTTGTTCAGATGAAATCGAAGAGCTCGATGAGAGTTTCGCGTGGCAACTAACGGAACGCGAATCGGAGCTCCGAAGAGGGAGATATGGCTCCAGGAAGAAGATGATGAATAGTAAATCAAGCCCTCACTTCTCCTCTTCTTCAATTTCACGTTGCTGCTAGTTGTGTTGTGTTAAAGTGGCAGAAATGGCCACTTAGTGGACTTATATAGTGTTGGGCTTGGGCCCAACTTTTATTCTCGCACAGTACTGACAAACCCCAATTTGAGGATTTATCTTGTGATGATTTCAGGGGTTTTATCAATGATTCCACACACTTTCTATATGAAAATACAAGATTTTGCATTCCTTTCCTAGTTGCGCCTCATGAACATTGGGACCTACTTAGAAGGTGGTTCTTGGATAAATTCTTGCCCCCGGAAAAGATGGATAGGTTAAGGAAGGAAATGTCTTGTATTGTGCAAGGTGAGACGGAACCACTCTATGAGTATTGGGAACGGTTTCGCAAATTACTAGATGCGTGTCCTAATCACATGCTCGACACTCAAGTATTGCTTGGATACATATGTCAAGGGATGCGAGAGCAAGATAGAACCCTCTTGGACACTTCTAGCAATGGTTCTATGTCCAAATATAAAACCGCGGATGAGGCATGGCAACTTATCATTGACTTAGCCGAATCCAATCAACATATGAGGCGAAGAGTCAACCGTCCAAGGACCGTGAACGAGGTATCAACTAGTAGTGAAGCCACCGCTCTAACTCAATCCTTGAATGAGATAACATCCGTCTTGAGGCAACTCCAATTGAACCAACAACAACCACAACAACCTCAATCATATCAACAACACCCTCCACCAGCTCAACAACACAACCAACAACAATTGGTCCCTCAAAGAGTATGTGGCATTTGCTCTTGCTACTCTCACTACACGGATGAGTGCCCAAACTTTCAAGAAGACAACACTTTGGCGGCCACCCATAATTTCTATGACCGCCCTAATCAAGGGTACTACCAAGGAGGTAATCCTAACCAAGGGCACCCTTATCAAGGAGGAGGCTACAACCAAGGAAGTGG
Source organism: Arachis ipaensis (assembly GCF_000816755.2). NCBI lineage: Eukaryota > Viridiplantae > Streptophyta > Magnoliopsida > Fabales > Fabaceae > Arachis > Arachis ipaensis. Next base: position 6,996,270 of record NC_029792.2, read on the forward strand.
ACACAATAATCAAAATTGGAAAGACAATCATCAACAAGGGAATAGGGACAACAACAACAATGGAGGAGGTCAAAGATGGAATAACAACTCGCAAAATTTCTCACAAAATCGACCATACAACTTCCAAAATCAACCATACAATCAACAAAACCCACAAAGAAACTACTAAACATATCAACCACCACATCAAAGACCACCACCCAACCAATCACAAGCTCCTCAACTCACATATACAACCACCCCCTCCAACCAAGATGAAACACTCCGGACCATCATCCAAGGCCAAAAGGAATTACAAAACACACTTGCTTCCGGCCTCACCGGCCTCACCTCTACACTACAAGCTCTTCTTGCACGCATGGACACACCATCGACCCCAACTCCTCAACCCCCAATCCAAAGTGTCATTCCCTCTCAACCTCAACCAAACCCAAAAGGGGGCATCAATGCCATCACCCTTAGATCCGGTACACAACTAAAAGAAAAGGAAGCAAAGGATCCAAGTCCTATCACAACCACCCAAGAGCAAGAGAGAATAGATATAGAAGAGGTAGTAGAAGAGGAGACACCACAAGCCATAGTTGAAGATGAAGCCCAACCAACAAGGGAGACAACCAAGGCCAAAAGAACCTTGGAAGAAGAAATCGCTCAACCAATTCCATTTCCAACACTTGCAAAGAAAGCTAAAAAGCGCATGGAACTCGACCCCAAAATGGTAGAAATGTTCAAGAAAGTTGAGGTAACCATCCCCCTCTTTGATGCCATCCATCAAGTTCCTAGATATGCCAAATTCCTCAAAGATTTATGCATAAACAAGGATAGAATTCTTGAATTGGAAACCATCCCATTGGGGAGTTCTATTTCCGCTTTGATGGGAACATTACCGGAGAAGTGTGATGACCCGGGCCCTTGTATGGTCACTTGCACC
>NC_029792.2:6997659-6999229 GCF_000816755.2 Arachis ipaensis
AGCTTTAGCCTAGAGGAAGCAATGAAGCATCCACCGGAGAACCACTCTCTATTTCGGTGTGACCCAATTGATAACATAGTAGCCGAAGTGCATCTTGCAAGATTAGATGAGAAGTGCATGGTCAAAGAAGCAAATGAAGAGTCGAGCGAACTAAACACCACACACCATACAAACCATCCGGAAACTCAAACTTCAAAGAATGACAAGAAGATGGAATTGAAGCCACTACCACCTCACTTAAGGTATTCATACCTTGATGAAGCCCAAAAGCTACCCGTGATAATTGCACAAGAGTTAACTCCTCAACAAGAAGAAAAATTGCTGAATGTATTGAGGAAAAACAAAAGGACAATTGGGTGGAGTTTGGCGGATCTAGTAGGAATAAGCCCCCAAGTATGCGAGCACCGCATATTTCTTGAAGAAGGAGCAAGATCGGTCCGACAACCTCAAAGGAGACTTAACCCAACCATTCTTGAGGTGGTGAAGAAAGAAGTCACTAAGCTACTTGAAGCGGACATCATCTATCCCATCTCGGATAGTGAATGGGTAAGCCCGGTCCAAGTAGTGCCAAAGAAGTCCGGAGTGACAACAATCAAAAACAAAAGTGGTGAACTTATAGCAACAAGAGTGCAGAATTCTTGGAGAGTATGCATAGACTACCGAAGACTGAATGTGGCCACAAGAAAAGACCATTTTCCACTACCATTTATCGATCAAATGCTTGATCGGTTAGCCGGTAAATCATACTATTGTTTTCTTGATGGCTACTCCTTTATAAGGAAAAGTTGAAAGCCATCCATGACAAGAACATTAGGAGAAGGGAATTCGGACCCGGTGACTTAGTCCTTCTCTACAATTCAAGGTTGAGATTACTACCCGGAAAGCTTAGATCAAGGTGGGATGGGCCCTACCAAGTGGAGAAAGTAGAACCTTATGGAGTCTACCACTTGCGCCACCCATCAAGCCCGGACATCTTCAAGGTAAACGGGCACCGTCTCAAATTGTATCATGGTGAGCAAAGAAAGAACGCCAAGGAATTTGAAGTGTTCCTCTTGAGGGATGCAACTCTTGAACAAACACCATAAGCCACTGAAAGTCCAACTTAAGGACGTTAAACAAAAGTGCTAGGTGGGAGACACCCCTCCATGGTAAGATCTTCCTTTGAGATTTGTACATAGACACTTGACCTCATGTTTGTACATAGACACTCCCCTTCATTTGTTGACTTCCTTGATAGTTTACCAAGTAAAATGCCCTGCTATAATGCTTAAGTGGCTGTATGGGGGGGGGGTTTTTGAAATGTCAAAAGTGGTGTAAACACTTGCAAATTTAGAAAAAAAAACCACCCTTCTGCGCATGCGCGCACCTGGCGCGTACGCGCCGTTCTGGCACTCAACGATCATCTACGCGGACGCGCACCGTGCGCGAACGCGTGGATTGCGAATCATAGCCCCCCATACATTTATCCGAGAGTTGCGCCCACACCATGCCAGGGCTATGCCTGAAGCACAGAAAGCTCGCGCGCACGCGCGCATGGCGCGTCCGCGCACATGGGCGAAATCTGCCAATC
>NC_029792.2:7001704-7003157 GCF_000816755.2 Arachis ipaensis
TTGTTGACTTCATTTGCTATAGTGCTTAAGTGGCTGTATGGAAAGAGGGGTTTGAAATGTTGAAATTGGTGTAACCACTTGCAAATTTAGACAAAACCCACCCCTCTGCGCGTGCGCGCACATGGCGCGTCCGCGCACATGAGCGAAATCCGCCAATCGACGCGCAAGCGCATGGTGCGCGTCCGCGCCGATTGCCTTGTTTCCCCCTCTAGTACATTTTACAGAGAGTTAAGCCATTCTCAAGCCTACACTAAGCCACCAGCCCAGCCCCTTTGCCGCGTGCGCGCACCTGGCGCGCACGCATCCATACAAAGCGAGCACGGAATGCGCGCGCGCGCCACAGCCGCGCACGTGCCCTTTCATTCTGCACTCCTCTCTGGGCCATTTCACAGAGAGTTGAGCCCCCTCCAGGCCCCTCTCATGCCTGGGGCACAACCACGTGGACGCGTACGCGCACTGTGCGCGCGCGCGCCAACACACGCTAAAGCAATCTCTGGTACTTCGTCCAGAGAGTTATGCCACCCCTGTGCCTCTCCTGTGCCCCCAGCCCAAGCGCATGGACGCGCACGCGACATGTGCGCGCGCGCGCGCCCCTAGTCACCTTACTCCCTGCGCGAGCGCGCACCGCGCGCGCACGCGCCGGTGATCGACACCTTCTTTAAACAGAAAGGGGCACACTCACCCCTTCATTCTCATTCCACTTCTCTTCTCCTCCCATATCCTTCTCCATCTTACAAGGTATTATACTAGGCTCCCTCTTAGTCCATTGATCTCTTGTAGTTCTTATTCATTTAGTTGCACCATCTTTTAGGTAGCTTCTTTCTTCTTTTCTCTTCTCTCCTCCCCCTTTCTCTAGTTACTTCTTTCTTTCTTCTTTGTTCTTCATGAGCACTTAGGTCCCAAACTCACTTACATGAGTAGATGATTGGTGTTGCTTACTTTTCTTGCACTCAATATGCATTATAATCATTAATAATGGATTGTGGAAAGTTACATTGCTCTCAATTTCACATAATCACATACTACTTGAGGGATGCACACCAAGTGTTCGATGAAAGGCACACTTGAATTTTGGACTTCTTGTGACTACCTTGCCTCTCAACCAATCACTTTTGAGTGCATCCCCACTTTCCACAAACCATTCATCCCCATTTATGGTCCCCAAGGGTGTGTGCTTCTCATGCTTCTTCCTTGCATGCTTAAACTACCCTTGCACCACATGAAAATTATTTGCCTTGCTCTTCACACATTATCCTAGTTACATGTTGCAGCTGTCATGTAACAAAGATACCCACATTTTATGGCATAACTTTCATTACATAGAGCTCATGTATCTCCACTTCTTTGGGTTTGATATTTTTCCTTTCTTGCTTCCACAGGATGGTCATCAAAAAGGACAACGGGAAAGGCCCCAAGAAGCCAGCTTCCAATAAAGCGCGCCAAGAACTAACGA
>NC_029792.2:7004215-7016047 GCF_000816755.2 Arachis ipaensis
TTAGTTGGCACCATTCGCATGATTGCTTTGCTTGGTTGGAACAATGAAATTCTCTCTTAGGAAACCAACACTTTGGGGCAACCATGGCATTGCAAATTTTAAATGCTTTGATGCCAAAGTTGCATGAAGAATTATATTTTGGAACATGGTTTTGAGCTAAGAACACAAGCTTGTGAGATTTGAGCCTAATGGTGTGGTTACATCTTATAACCACTTATTTTTCCTTCTTGTGTGCATTATTCTCCTCCTATGATTGTGATCTTTGATTTGTTTGACTCTTTATGTCCATTATTTGGTGTATTCATGCATTTATATGATTGAGGCCATCATTTCATTAGCTCACTCACCCAAGTGGCCTTACCTTCTATCTTCCTTTGTTAGCCAAACTTGAGCCTACGATTAACCCACTTTGTTCTTAATTTAGCACATTACAAGCCTTAAAGCGGAAAACAATAAAAGTCCTTATTTGGATCTTTGATTAGCTTAGGCTAGTGTGTGTGAGTATCATGCAAGTGTGGGAACCTTGGGACGTTGGGTGAATAAGAGGATATTTTGTATTATTATTGAAATTATTGGGAATTGGATACATACTCATGTATTGATCAAATGTAAAACCTCATGCATTGACGCTCTTGTATATAGAAAAAAAAATAGAAAAAAAAAATTGAGAAAAACAATATGGAAAAAAAAGAAAAAAAATAATAAACTAAAGAAAAAGAAAGAAAAAAAGAAAAGAGGAAAAATAATGAAAAAGGGGACAAAATGCCCCAAGCAACCCTAAGCCAAGTCTTTTGATAATTGATTGTTTGTTTCTCATTGCTTGCTAAAACCTTCAAAGAATTCCAACAAAGCTTACTAAATCAATAAGATGCACACTTTGGCAATTCCAAAGGAGAACGACTCGGGAGACTAGTACTCTCGGATATAGATTGTAGATTTGTTTGATGAAGGATTTTGCGTCGGTTTAGACTATACTACGATTGATCATTTGATAATTTCTATACCGGCAAAAATCCATTTGTCAAGTACCAGACATATTTAAGCCGGTACTGCCGGTTAATTTATCGGTACGCGTTTTTACGCAATTTTCCAGAAAAAATTACATTTTCCAACTCAGAAAAATCTACTGAGTCCAAATATCGCATTTATATTTTTGAATTAATATTCTAAAATTTTGAACCTATTTCGGGCAATTAAATTATTATTATTTTACGTTAATTAATCGGTTAATTAATTCGCGGTTCTTACATTCTCCCCACCAAATAAAAAATTTTGTCCTCAAAATTTGGTTTACCTATCATCTTCATTAAATGTCCCCTCAAGTTAAATCTACCTCTCACTATTCTTCTTTTCATCCTTCTATGTCAGCTTAAATTTCCATTTACTTCTTTTAGTCTTATTCATAATGTCATATCTTAACCGAATTCAAGCCTACGCTGTTCTCATTCTTCTCACTCTTTGCTTCCCTTAATTCAACCCCAATACTACATCAGCATTTCAATTCAATATTTTTCAAATCTATCTTGCAAAACCTACTCTAATTCAATTTAATCTTATAGCCATCATTAAACTTAGTTTCTCAGAAATCCTTACTTACCATAACCTGCTAAACTCTTCAAGTATTCAAGCCTAAGATGCATTTAGTCACCATTCTACTACCTCTATTCCCAACTATCATGTTCTATTGCATTCTACAAGTTTCTGCTGCACCACTCTGATTTTTCTGCTACTAATTAATCAACTAATCCAATTATTCAGTCAAGTCATACATGATTATCAGATTACAAAACCTAGGCTCACTTCTAAACTCTCTCAAATTGACCCAAATAGGGCTTTCGCTCATCCTAAGACTAAATCCTAACTCAAGGTCTCATTGAATCCTCAATCTCAATAATTGTATTACCTAGGAACTCGACAACAACTACGGTACCCACTCAGTTTATCCATCAATTTCCAACCACTCAACACTTTCAAAGCCTAACAACAGTTCTTATACTAACCACAACTTCACCATCATCCACTCAATCACCCTCATAACACACTCAATCACTCCAATACTTAAAATATTCTATTCTCTATTTCCTCTACTCATTTGACAAAATCCCAAGATCCACAATACTACCATACCGTTTATTCTGCATCTAATTATCCAATTCATTCACAATTTCATCAATGTATACAATTCAACCTCCCTTAGACACACTAAACAACTAATAAATTTCTACTTATCATAACTAAAATCAAATGTTAAATTCAGCAAAAAATTCAAGCCTAAATTTATTCTCACTTATTTCTCTCCTTCTTTACTTACCTCTGCACTCTATAATTCACCACGTACCAAATGTTATATTAACCACCCTATAATCTACTAGTAAAAACCAAAGTCAAGTGCGAAAATCCTTAGTGATAACTTAACTCAATTTCATAGTCCCTTAGTAATTACATCCATCTCCATGGGGGTAGTTCCCCCTTGCTCCAAATCTTCAACACAAGCACAAATGCAGCAGGCTCCAGATCGTGAGTCAAAGAATTCACTTCGTACGGCCTCAATTGTCGTGATGCGCAAACCATTACATCCTGATGTTACATCAAAATGCACTCCAAAATTTTCCTATAAAACATACCAATAGATCTTTAATGGTCCATGGGGTTCAAGTAGTGCAAACACTAGCGCTGTAGGTAATCTTTTTTTCAAGTTTTTCCACAAATTGATGTTCGTATCAACGGGGCATCCTTGTGCATGTCGACTCAATCATCGGTAATGCCATTTGCAAAATCAAAGCTTCATAACTCCTCGTAAGGTCGCACGCTCCCAAATTCCGTCCTTCGTGTTCATAATTTGCATCCTAAGGAAACTAACATATCGATAATTGCATCTAAAGATTGCATACAACGTCAAAACGAGCTCAAGTTATCTGAAGGGATACCAAACTCAAAAGAAAGAAAAATAATTTCGAATGGTATCCGTAAGAAATTGAAGAGATACATTATGTTGTGATTAGACAAGGTTGTAGAAAATAGGAAAGTGCACCAGAAAGAGAATTAGAGTGCACCTCAAAAAGGAATTCCAAATTAAGAATCTTTGGAAGAAATAATAAGGCACATTAAATTAAAATATGTCCCTGCTGATGGTTTATCTCAATAAAATCTTCCTCATACTTGATTAGGTCAAAACAAATTTAGGCTCATGCCAAGGAGTACAAATTTCGTGCAAGGACACATGCACTGGCTAACAATCATCAAAATGTTAGTTAGAAAACTGGTCATTGACCCTTAAAGGACACATGCAAGCAAGGGTTTGATTTAGGGAAACGTTCAAATCAATTTTCAAGAAGGATCATGAAAAAAAGTACTTCAATGCGGATTACAAAAGAAAGGCAAATCGAGTCACAAGCATTTATTGGAAATCTATCTCGTATTAGGTCTTCCATTACCATCCTCTTTCACCGTTATCTGATGGTAACCGGATCTTAAATCAATTTTTGAAAACACTCAAGTTCCTTGCAACTGATCCATTAAGTTATCTATCCTCGGCAATGAATACTTGTTCTTCACAGCCACTTCGTTCAACTGTCGGTAATCCACGCAGAGTCGCATTCACCTCCAAGAGTGTATAACCCTCAGCTACAATTTTTCCTCCTTCCTACCGTGTCAATGCTCCTTCACAGCTTCCGCTACGTTACTCCAATTATTTATCACTAAGAACCTGATTTGCTCGACTGTGTCCACCATAACTATCCTTTCCCATTGATTCCTCCGACAAAACACTAAATTCGACCAGTGCTAACGGCAACGTTCCTTAAGATAAAACTAAGCTAAACTTTGGACTTAACAGTATTCTATACTAATTTTACATGCTTACCTCCACCTTGCTGTTGTAATCGCTCTGCATCCGGAGTTCTCCCATGCAGACAATCCCTGGACATATGTCCCGGTCCACCACATCGGTGGCATAGGCCTAACCCAAGTCTGTGCAGCACATCTAGAGTAATTTCATCCTGACCTTCTAATGTCAAGGCCCACTCCATGGAACAATCTTCTGCAAGCTGACTCTTGCTAACCAACTCGGCCAAACTCCCTATCTTTTGTGGGTTAAATATCTCTTTCTTGAATCCCCTTTTATACTGAGTACAGGCCCATTCTTCATAATCGGCTGGATCTCCTTGACAAGTCCTTGAGAAGCGGCATAAGTTATTAAAGTCTCGGGTATACTCAGCAACAGACATACCCTCCTACTTCAGTTGCATTAGCTCCAATTCCTTCGCAGTGTGAATTACTTACAAGAAATACTTTCTGTAAAACTCTGTCTTGAACTTATCCCAAGGTTAATTCCACCTGTGAGACCTGACACAGCTTCTGCCACCAACGCTGAGCATATCCCTCTAACATACGGGTACTATTTCTACAGACTGCACTTTGGGAACATGCTGAGTGTGCAGAAACTTCTCTACGTCTCAAAACTACCGTTCAGCCTCCCACGCATCGACGTTTCCGGTAAACGGAGGTGGACCACTCCTAAGAAAATCAACAAGAGCCATGGACCTATAGTCTCGAACCACAAATTTAGTATGATTGTCCGTCAACGGGTTACCCTCATCTTCACTTCGAGTACGTGTCCAACCTCGTTCGCGAGTAGCCATTTAGGGTCCTGTCCACACCAAACAATCGATATCAAGGTGATTAGTCTCAATATCAAAAGCCTAGTGCTTCAATTATCCCAAAAAGGCACTCACAAATAAGCATGCTATGAAATATCAAGAAGATAACCTAAATAACATGAAAGAAAAAGACACAGAGTACGCAATGAAGTACAATCAGTCCATCCCTCAGGCTTACGAGGACGAACTGCTCTGATACCACTAAATGTAACACCCTAATTACCCTAAGCCTTACCTCCAGCCGTAAAGCGAAGGTTAATCAGAGGTCACGACAATCCTAAGGCTTATACATAAATATATATAGAATGAATAATAATTCTAGAAGCCCGATGAAAAAATAAGTTCAAATACGGAATTACAAAACGCGCGAATCATTTTCACAAAACTACTAACTTAAAGCACAAGATAGACATATAGTTTTGGAAGTAAAACAGCATATACAAAATATCTCTCTTTTATAAGTAAGCTTCTAAGGTATAAATAAATACAAAAGTGAGAGATCTACTCAAAATGAATCAAAAGACTTCAAAACATGGCCAGGACCCTCCGCTCTGTCACCATCAAATCAATTCTCCGAGGTGGATTGCGACATGCATCTGAAAAAGAAACAACAAAGTATGGAATGAGAACCGGAGGTTCTCAATATGGTAACTGTGCCTAGTGATGTAAGATATAAGACTCCTGGACGCCAGAGGCAATCCTAGAGCTTCATATCCATAATGAGATTCAAGCTTAGAACATAAGCAAAACTAAAACATTAACTTTAAAACATAAAGAAAAAAGGTAATCTAACTTAGTGGATTTCTAATCTAACAATTCTCCACTGTCCCACAGCCTTCGCCTGCCTAACCGCCATGCGATCCCATCGCCACCGCCTTCTGAACCTCCTCAATCCCAGAAGAATACACAGATAAATAACAATGCAAGTAAAGCACAAGTATAGCATGTATATCAAGAAATTCAAGTAGCAATTAATCATGTTATACAATTAGATAAGCAATTTCAAGTCGGCAAAGCAAACAAACAGATAGAAGATGCACATGATGAATGCATGTCCTATTGGCTGTAATATCACATCGTCGATTCAACTACCAACCCGACACACCTCCATGGAGATGTCGCCCTTTGATCTCATAATGGGAACCCCCGAGATATCGTGCCCAGATCACGGTCAAGGATGTCAGTTCCTGCACACTATAGTGATTCCGAAGGGATGCAAGCGGGATACTCTTGCCACAGACCTCACATCTTAACGTAAGCGGGATGAACCACCGTCGCTACGCCGCCGCCGCGACCTCGGCAGGCGGGATCCAACCAAACCGTCCCTGTTAAGCGCATAGCGTCTCAACAATTTCAGTATAAAAACGATACATTAGTGATTTTCAAAATCATTTCATTCAGTACTCAATAGTTCATCACTTCCACAATTTATTTACATTAGTGGTTTTCAAAATCATTTCATTCAGTATATCAATAATCCATCATTCTATTCCGAGTCCTAGACTCATCTCAACCACTATCAGTTCATAATTTCCACAACTCATTATATCAATTGCTATTACAGTACTCTGTCATCTCTCTCAACTAATCCATCCTCAGTACTCCAAAATCCTAAGACTCCGTCTTCTAAATTTATATAAAAGTCCATCTATTTAAGTCACTAATTCTTCTCTACTAAGCTTAGGACCTAATTACTAGATAATACTCTTAAACAGCAAATTAAAGAATGTTTGGAAAGCATGAGAATCTTTAAAAACGAATAAAAACAATTTTTCAAGAAAACAAGGGTTGTGCGTACGCACACCTCTGCCGTGCGTACGCACATGGGTAAAAAAACGGGTGGTCGCGTATGCGACCCCCTGCTCGTGTACGCAAGTGTACCAACCCGAATGGGTTGCTCGCATCACGTATACCATGTCGTGTACGCAGCCAGTACTAAACTTAGAAAATTTTCAATGTTGTAGAATTCATTTTTTGGCTCCAAATTTTAAACAGTCATAACTTCCTCTACAAAAATCAATTTTCTACAAATTTTATGTCAATTTAAAGCTCTCAAATCCCTCTTTAATTTAAAGCAAAGTTCATTCAATTTCAATCTTTGAGACTCAAGTTATGATCCGTCAAAATTTACCAAAAACTGGTTTTTACCAAAAATAATAAGATTCTCAACTTTTCAAAATTCATATCCAAAACAACCCAAAACCACACCAGCCCCAATTTACATCAGATCTTACTACTTATGTCACAATTCGCTACTCATATTATATAATTCTCAACCCCAAATTATCAATGATTTCACATTAAAATCCCTTCTCATCCAACAAACTCATCAATAATCATTCTATCTCTCCATAATCATTCTATCACTACCAATCATCAATATCAATCTCATTCATTCTCAATATCAATATTCAACATTATTTAACAATATCACAACATCATTCATCCAAAACATCAAAGCCATCAATTCATCATACATCATCAATTAACTAAGTTCAACAACCAATTCAATCCAATCTTGTCCTATGGGTCACTAGCTTAAGTGTTCAGAAATATTATATATATTACATAAAGGAAATCGAAACCATACCTTGACCGATTTTCAAAATACCAAAATCTCAAAATTGAGTCCAACTCAAGCCTCCAATCACCAACAATAAATCCAAAGCTCCAATTAAATGCCAACAATCACAACTTCAAGCTATATATACACATAATTCATAACTAATCAACCTAGGGTTCACCATAATCACAATTTCAAAAGGGTTAAGAGTGAGCTTACTTTACTCACAGTTGATTAGGATAAAACCCAATAATAATCAAGTGCTAGAGTGTACCTAAATAATCAAAATCACAAGAACCACTCATACACCATAACCAAATTCGAATCTGTTATGGAAGGAAGAACTGGGCAAGAAATTAGAAATTTCTTACCACTTTATTTGGATAAAATCGAAGAGCTCGACGAGAGTTTCGCGTGGCAGTTGACGGCACGCGAATCGGATCTCCAGAGAGTGAGATATAGCTCCAAAAAGAAGATGATGAATAGTGAATCAAGCCCTCACTTCTCCTCTTCTTCAATTTCACGTTGCTGCTGGTTGTGTTGTGTTAAAGTGGCTGAAATGGCCACTTAGTAAACTTATGTAATGTTGGGCTTGGGCCCAATTTGGGCCCGGGCCAACCTGTTAGTGTTTTTGGCCCGTTTGGTCCAATTTTCGAGCCAAACCTTTAAAATTAGTGTCCGATTTTTAATTCTAAATATTTTCCTATGGTTTTCTACTAATTTTATTATTCTCACACAGTACCGAAAAAATTTAAGCCGGTACTACCGATTAATTTATCGGTATGCTTTTTTACGCAATTTTCTGAAGAAAATTACATTTTTCAACTCAGAAAAATCTACTGAGTCCAAATATCGCTTTTATATTTTTGAATTAATATTCTAAAGTTTTTGAACCTATTCCGGACAATTAAATTATTATTATTTTACGTTAATCAATCGGTTAATTAATTCGCGGTTGTTACAAAATATATATATATATATATATATATATATAATATATATATAATTTTTAAAATTTANNNATTAGAATTTAAATTTAAAAATTTAAATTAAAAAATAATTTAAAAATTAACTGATATTAACCGAAAAAATTAACGCTTAATTAGTTAAACTCTTTAAGAATGCGATGTGTAACATCCAAGATTCTGAAAACCGGACCAGACCGGCCGGTTTGACCGATTTAACTGCGAACCGGCGATGTAAGCGGTCCGGTCCTCTTTTAATAACCGTCGGATAGAAAACCGTTGAAAAACCGGTGAACCGGCCGAAAATCGGTCGGTTGGACCGGACCGGTGACCGGCCGGTTCTTATAAACGACGCCGTTTTGTAATTGTTTTTAAAAAATTAAAAAAGAAACCCGACCCACCCGTGAACCACACGTCCACAGTCCACACCCCCCTTCTTCCCTCGACCCCCCATTCATTCATCTCAGTCTCAGTGAACCCTAGCCCTCTGAAGTCTGAAGCATTCCCAGCCCAGTAGCCCTCCATCGTCGCCGCGGTCTCAGGTTGTCAGCGCCACCACCGTCGCCTGGTCCTCAGCACCAGTAGCCCTCCATCGTCGCTTGGTTCCCAGTCTAGTAGCCCTCCATCGTCTTCATCTTCTCAACACCAGTAGCCCCTCTCATCGTCTTCATCGTCGCCTGGTCCTCAACACCAGTAGCCCTCCATCGAACCCAGGTGAGTGACTCGTCCCCTTCATCTTCTCTGAACTTCCTCTGCTCATCTTCTTCGTTCTTCGCCTCTGGTCTTCTTCGGTCTTCTTGTTTAGTATAAGAAAAAAATAATCATAAAATTAAATTAATTCCAATTTCTATTTTATTGTATTCCAAATCCCAAATCATTTGTGCACTCCCTGGAGACCTCTGAAGCAAAGCAAAACCCTAGCCCTTCATTGCCACCGTCGTGCCCAAGGTCCTCAGCGCCGCCGCCCTCCCCAGGTCCTCAGTGATTTGTTTGTAATTGCTGGGTGAAGGTTTAGTGTTTTGTGATTATTGCATTGGTTAATGTTTTGGTTTGTTTTGTAATTGTTGTTAGCTTGTTGCTGGCTCTGTTTTGTAATTTTGCTCTGGTTACTGGTCTGTTTCATAATGTACCAATGTTAGTGTAATTGCTGTTTTCTAATCGTTGTTAGCTGGTTGCTTGTTGCTGGCTCTGTTTTGTAATTTTGCTCTGGTTACTTGATTAAGTTAGTTTGTGCTTGAAATAATAACCTGTAATACAAAAATTTATGACATAGCTCTTGAAAATGGTTTTTCCCCCTAAAATCTCTTAGGGTGTTCAAACTAAGCTAGTGTATATATGATTGTAAATGGGAAGTTTGTGTTGTAGAGTGTTGACCTGTTTGAAAGTTCACTTTATTTTTCCGATTCAATTCAGGAATTCAGCTGGTAATGTAGCAACAGTGGCTGCTAGTGTTCCACAGCATCAGATCCCTTTATATTCCATTGTTACTAAAATTCTGTTTGTTGCTCAATTTCCGTTTGTAGCTCAATTTCTGTTTGTTGCTCAATTGCTGGCTTTGTTTGTAATTTCTGGGTGAAAGTTTAGTGTTTTGTGATTATTGGTTAATGTTTTGGTTTGGTGTTCTCTCTTTTCCAGATTTCCCTTCTCTTGTATTTCTACATGTTGCTGAATTGGTAATCAATAAATTTGCCTTTTTGCTATAAATCGGGACTTTACTAGGATTTGTTAAATTTGTTGCTTGTTGCTGAATTTGTTGCTTTCCAGTCACAGCATCAGAAGAGAAGCCGGTGAATAAGGTTTTAAACTGTGAAATCATGTGTTGTTGCTTGAATTTTAGGAGAAAGAGCAATGTAATGTATTCCTATTTATGATTCCATAAGACCAATGTTAAATTAACAATTCAGGTGGAGTTGAGTTTTGTTTATGAGTAATTAAATGCACGAAACAAGAATAGGATTGCTAATTAAATTTGGAATTTCTGATTAGTGACTTGTTAAGGTGGTATTGTTGTTATGCTGCTGTTTTGTTATGGCACTGTTGTTGTTATGCTGCTGTTTTGTAATGGTTGTTGCTGAATGCTACTCTGTTTTCATTGTGTTGTAGTTGCTGGTTTTGCTTTGATTTGTAGTTGTGGTTGTGTTGGTTTTGCTAGCTTTGTTTGTAATTGCTGGGTGAAGGTTTAGTGTTTTGTAATTGCTGGCTTTGTTTTCTAATTGCTGGCTTTAGCTGAAGAAATTGGAGGGGCTGGATGAGGAGACATTGATGCCTCAGAAGACACCACCACCATCAACATATTAATAAGATTATATGAATTTGATTGATGACATTTAATGTAGTTTTTTAAATTTGAAAACTATTTTAATATTTATGTTATACTATAATTATATTTTAGCATGTTTATTTATAATTTATTTATTATTTTATTTTAAAACGGTTTTTCCGGTTGAACCACCGGTTAGACCGATTGGACCAATAAACCAGTAAATCAATAACTAGAGCGGTTTGATGACCGGTCCGGTTTTCCGAACCTTGGTCATCACTTTATTGCTTTATTATATATTGCATCACAATAGTAGTTTGATTTATAATATTTTTTCTTCTTTTTTTATTTCTCAACCCCCCTTCTATGTTTGTTCTATCTTTTCCAACCCCCCTCCCCCTCTCACTTTTAATTTCTGCAAAACCCAGCCCAATAGTCCATTCCATATCCCCTTTTCTATTTCCCAATCCTTATTCCTTTTTTATTTCCCAACGTCACTAATCAGTTCCCCAATCCCCTTTTTTTATTTTTCAACATACAACCGGTCTCTTCCTCTCCCTCTTTTCCCACCTTGGCTTTCAAAAAATTTAGGTAACAACTTTTCCTATTCTTCTTTTTCTTTATCTCTTTAATCTTCTTATCTTTTACAATTTTACCTTTTTAACTCTTATTTTTTTTTGTTTTTTGCAGATTAAAAAAAAAGAGAGTAGTTTAACAAGTGATTTTTCACTCCTCTTTCTCAAAAAAGGTTCTATTTTTATTCTTTTTTATATATTTTGGAATGCGACCAATGATTTGGAAGTTTCCTCCAAATAAAAGAGATGAAATCCGTCGGACTTATATTAAAGTTGGGCCAAATCAGCCAATTCTTGATAATTATCCATTTTCTGGTGATAAAAGTCATCGTCGCTTTCAAGATTCATGGTTTAAATTGTTCCCATCTTGGTTAGAATATTCTATAGAAGATGATGCTATATATTGTTTTCCGTGCTTTCTTTTTGCTAAGGAACCTTCAATCAATACAGGTTCAAATGCTTTTATTGAGAATGGTTTCAGGAATTGGAAGAAAGTAAATAGTGGAAAAGAATGTGCTCTTTTGAATCACATTGGCAAAGGTCCTAACTCATTCCATCATAAGGCGCTGAAATCATGTGATGATTTGATGAAACAATCACAACATATTGACAGACTTCTTCATAAGCAAACATCAGAAGAGATTGAAAAGAATCGAATTCGACTAGGAGCATCTATAGATTGCATTAGATGGTTGACATTTCAAGGTTGTGCATACAGAGGACATGATGAAAGCCAAAGTTCAAGCAACAGAGGTAACTTTTTGGAAATGTTAAAATTTTTGGGATCTTACAATGAAAGAGTGAAACAGAA
>NC_029792.2:7016235-7017547 GCF_000816755.2 Arachis ipaensis
AATAGCTAATAGGTAATAATTATATAATATAATTTTCCCAAATAAATATCATGAAACCAATAGTGTGACCTAACTCCCTAATCCCTATCCACGAGCGCATACATATAAGCATGTTCTGATCTGTAGTAAAACATCACGGCGACACACGAGGCCAAGGTGGTCGGAAGGTGCCACGTGTACGGCCACAGACGGAGGGAACAGTGAAGAAAAGACGGTACTAGATTCTACCCAACAAGGCTCCGAAACATTGATCTTTTATCAGTTCATGTGCAAAATATATACATGTAAAAGCGTGACAAGTGTTAGGGTAATTTCTCGTAATGTCACGCTTCAATTCAAGCTACTCATGCACGCCTCATCTTATTGGCCATGCAATGTTTCTAATTAATGTTGTTTCCGCATCAAAACTTTTTTATCATGTGGTCTTTTATTTACACCTGTTCATTATTTCTTACGTAAGGTTTGAAATTTGAATAGACTGTTCCTATGCTAATGTTTGGAATGGAACAATAATGTAGAAATGAATAATTATTGCTACTGTACACAAAAAATATATATTATATGATGCATGGATTACCCTTTTTCTTTTCTTCACTCTATCATTTAGATGGTCCACCCACAAACCCTTCTAAATTTATAGCAAATGTCCTCAATATATAGTAGTGATGTTATCATACAAAATGAAAAGCACAACCAGTAAACTAAAGATATTAGACTGTTAATTAAAAATATTAATCAATATAAAATAAAATTATTGACTCTTAAATTTTTTTCAAACGAAAGTACTTGTTTATTTTTAAGAAGGTACAAATTCAGGTATAGTTAATTTTATGTAAAATTTATAGTTAAGAATAATTAAATAATTTAATTAATTTGACTAAATTTTTATAAAATAACTCTCAATATATTATCAATTTCACGTAAAATTGACTACACCTGAATTTTCACTTCCTAAGAATAGTGGCAAATGTTACTGTCTCAATGAAGTTAATGAAATACTCGTAACTCATAAGTAATGCTTTCGTGCCACTATTTTTAACTTGGATTCTGCTAAACAAACAATAAAAATTAATTATAAAAAAATTGTATATTTAAAATTTAAAAGTTCTATCAAATATTAAGTGATTATTATTTTTTAAATTTTTTTTAACTCAGATTTATCCTTTTTATTTTTTTGAGACACTGGTTCTCCTATATATTAACATCAAATTTCACTCTAAACACTAGTTGTTACACCATATATAACATGCAAATAAAATTTTGAGTGTGTGACAGTTCACATAAAGATGTTTTTTAACCATTAGGATAAGCG
>NC_029792.2:7034883-7038673 GCF_000816755.2 Arachis ipaensis
AGCTAATAGGTAATAATTATATAATATAATTTTCCCAAATAAATATCATGAAACCAATAGTGTGACCTAACTCCCTAATCCCTATCCACGAGCGCATACATATAAGCATGTTCTGATCTGTAGTAAAACATCACGGCGACACACGAGGCCAAGGTGGTCGGAAGGTGCCACGTGTACGGCCACAGACGGAGGGAACAGTGAAGAAAAGACGGTACTAGATTCTACCCAACAAGGCTCCGAAACATTGATCTTTTATCAGTTCATGTGCAAAATATATACATGTAAAAGCGTGACAAGTGTTAGGGTAATTTCTCGTAATGTCACGCTTCAATTCAAGCTACTCATGCACGCCTCATCTTATTGGCCATGCAATGTTTCTAATTAATGTTGTTTCCGCATCAAAACTTTTTTATCATGTGGTCTTTTATTTACACCTGTTCATTATTTCTTACGTAAGGTTTGAAATTTGAATAGACTGTTCCTATGCTAATGTTTGGAATGGAACAATAATGTAGAAATGAATAATTATTGCTACTGTACACAAAAAATATATATTATATGATGCATGGATTACCCTTTTTCTTTTCTTCACTCTATCATTTAGATGGTCCACCCACAAACCCTTCTAAATTTATAGCAAATGTCCTCAATATATAGTAGTGATGTTATCATACAAAATGAAAAGCACAACCAGTAAACTAAAGATATTAGACTGTTAATTAAAAATATTAATCAATATAAAATAAAATTATTGACTCTTAAATTTTTTTCAAACGAAAGTACTTGTTTATTTTTAAGAAGGTACAAATTCAGGTATAGTTAATTTTATGTAAAATTTATAGTTAAGAATAATTAAATAATTTAATTAATTTGACTAAATTTTTATAAAATAACTCTCAATATATTATCAATTTCACGTAAAATTGACTACACCTGAATTTTCACTTCCTAAGAATAGTGGCAAATGTTACTGTCTCAATGAAGTTAATGAAATACTCGTAACTCATAAGTAATGCTTTCGTGCCACTATTTTTAACTTGGATTCTGCTAAACAAACAATAAAAATTAATTATAAAAAAATTGTATATTTAAAATTTAAAAGTTCTATCAAATATTAAGTGATTATTATTTTTTAAATTTTTTTTAACTCAGATTTATCCTTTTTATAGACACTGGACACTGGTTCTCCTATATATTAACATCAAATTTCACTCTAAACACTAGTTGTTACACCATATATAACATGCAAATAAAATGTGTGACAGTGAAAAGAAGAGAGTTTTCATTTTTTTAATTTTAAAATCCCATCTCGGACGACGTGAAGTGTTTTTTCCTTAATGAATTTAATTTTAATGCATTGCCACTGTAAAATAATTTTATACATGTATTTAATTATGTAACGTCATATCAATAAAAATAAATATTTTTTATATTAACTATGTGAATAGTATTAAAAAAAATGAATGTAACTGCAATGCAATAGTATATCAAAATTAAACTCTTTAAAAATTAGATGATAATTTTTAATTGACTATGACACACGATATAAAAATCTTTACACTACTCCTCTA
Organism: Arachis ipaensis; assembly: GCF_000816755.2. Taxonomy (NCBI): domain Eukaryota; kingdom Viridiplantae; phylum Streptophyta; class Magnoliopsida; order Fabales; family Fabaceae; genus Arachis; species Arachis ipaensis. The sequence goes on from NC_029792.2 coordinate 7,036,455, forward strand.
TGCATATGATTACTGTACTACCCATTTATTATTTTAAAAGGGGCATGTATTATTATCTTTTATGTAGGGCATATATTACGTGGTTCTACATAAAATTAAATTGGAAGTTTTTGTCTTTTATTTTTTGACTGTATTTATGTTCCGCCATATTCACATAAAGTCCTGGCCTCTATAAAAACCTGGATCATGAGAAGAGTAGTGAGTTAAGCGTGTGATTGATTGGGGCCAGTTACACAGGGGGCAAAAAGACATGGCTCAATGCCACTACTCTTCAAGAAGCAGTGATGATGAGAAGAAGAAAGGTAAGAAACATTCTAGTAGCAGTGGCTTTGGAAGAAGATGTTCTAACACGTTGAGAGAGTTTAGAGGCAGATTCTACATTCTCAGAAGATGCACAACCATCTTGCTTTGCTGGCACAAGTATGGCTAGCTTAGCAGCTACCATGCATTACACATAATTTCTATTTATGTATGGGGTTCAATAATTATATATCATCACTACTTGTTTGAAATTAAGGTTGAAAAGTTAATTATTAATTTTCTATTCTATCTTCTTCTGTATATATCTTCTCATTCACGTGATGTATGCATGCTCATCAAGGGCTGTATTTAATGGTGTAATGTATAGTCTAGTTTTTTCACATGGACTGCCTAACTATACATATATATATAACTCTATGTATCTATATATTATTATTAGTTTTAATTTCCAAAAAATCAAAGCATGAAGGGTAGTCTACTGCTGAGTGTTCAGTTGCCATAACTATGTGCCGGATGTGTATGTTAGGAATTGGGTGAAAACTAAAGAGTAAAAGACCCGATCTTTATTACTCGTCTACTTAAATAAGTATTGAAATTTTAAATTTTATCTTATTTATTAGTGATTTATTAGTCAATAATAAATTTTTAAATAAAATTTTAGTTCATATCATATTAATTATTGATCTGCCAAACGAAAGAATACTATAAAAAAAATGAATAATAATGCTGGTGGTGGCAATTCCTCTTTATTATTATTGTGGCATTTTTTCAATATTTATATGATGAACCAACCTGAGATAATATATATTATCCAACATAGATAGTCTTGTAAGTTGTAATTAAATAACAAACATAATTTTACAAATAATATTTTTTTTTGTTGGGTAATAATAATTCATCTAATTTAATTTTGAGGAAATAATTAAAATAAGCTAAGTTAAGCCACTAAATTACTTAGCTATACATAGAGCCTATAAAACTTTTATTCCAACATATACATGTTTGTTTAATTTGGTGCAGAACCAAAAATGGGCAAATATGGTACTCCAAAAAGGGCTATAATAAATCTGTGTCCAGCTTTATCTCCTTTAATAACCACACAAATTGAGCCTATTGTGGAAAAAATAGTTACTTCTGAAATGTAGTTCTCATCCCCAAGATCAGACATTTATTTTTGCCAAACCTAGGTATAGTATATAGTAACCAGAAGTGTCATATAATCCATTTGGTTAGGCCCTTATAATTAAATAACAGAATTACATATATTTATATTGCTCTATGTGAGGTTGAGGTATGAATGAATGATGGCAAATAGAGTAGTACTAACTAAGCAGAAATCCAAAAGCAAAGAACAAGCAACAATAAAAAGCAAAGGTTCATTTTGATTTTTTTCACTGTTTCACACATAAATGCTGATTTGAAACAGAACTACCAAACATACATACCCTTCTTTCTCTCTCTCTTTATTTCTTTCTTTCTTTTTTTTTTTTTTAATTTCTTTTTTGCTCTGCCCCCACCCAATGATCCATTAAATGCTATCTAGCACATTAAAAGAGCTTCAGATTTGTCTCCTCTTTTGCTTAATTTATAATGATTCCTGTGTACCATCCCCTTTGGAATTAATATTCCAACTTCCTCAGTTCTTTGGTGGTTGGAAAATTCAATGCAACTCCTTCAATGCTACTACCATTACCACCAAGCCATGTTGGGCTCTACCTTCTTTAAAGCTTCACAAATATTTCTCTCCATTTTGCACATCAACATTCATACACAAACAATGCAACTTATTATCATTATTAGTTAGTTCATTCCCTTCTGCTTTCTCTTTTGTTTTCTTTTGTTTTCTCTTTCTCTTCATCATAGACTACCACTTTTTATCAAAACATCATTTTTTTTCCCCTTTATTATTGTCAGTGATTTATAACATACAGTTTCAGGTTTTTGCTTGATGCATTGTT
>NC_029792.2:7038790-7047179 GCF_000816755.2 Arachis ipaensis
GAAGAACCATGGGGGTAAGAGGGACCGGTTTAACGGGATATTGGTGCGGTTCAATGAGAAAGCAATGCTCAAAATGTTTCAAGCCTTGTTTTTCTATTGAGCCGTGCCAATATCACGTGCCACTGCTCCTAAAAACCCCTTAAAGCAAAAGAAAAAAAAAATAATAATTCTGATTATCAAAGGTTTTTATCTTCACTATTTTTTTTTTCTTTCTAATCTTATGTTCCATTATTTTTTCATTCAAGTATTATTAATGAGTTATGATGAATCAGGGTCTTACAAGGAACCTAGAGGGTATGACATTAATTGTAGCATATGGAAGAAGAGAAGAATTGGTTACAAGAACAAGTTTATTATTGAGACACACATTCAAGTGATGACAAGTTTTTATATATTCATCTATTAATTAATTTTCATATATAGGTCACATTGTTTTCTTTGAAATGTGATGTTTAACAGAACATGGCTTGTGCACTTCTTTAAGTTTAAGCATTGTTTTCTGTCCCTGCCTCTCTTTCTTTTCTTTTCTTTTTTTTTTGTTATGAATTTTTTCCATATGCGTAAGGAAATTGTATTTAAACATATAAAAGTTTTAAGGTACTTAAAAATATGGTGTAGGACTTGTAATAGTTCTTAAAAATAAATAAATGAAGAGTACAGCCCTTTTCAAAGATATGATGTTAATATCTTACTTTAAGAAAAAAAGAAGTTCGCTTATAATTAAAATATTTTGCTCCTAAAATACATAAATTATACTACTAGTGTTACCTAATTGCAAGAGGGTCCATACACATGCATTTATGTATGTATAATATATAGGGTACTATATATCTTTTGACATTTTTAATGAGAGAAAAAAACATCAAGAATCTTCCCATGCCTTCTTATTTATTTTGAAAGATAAGGTAGGTGAGAGAAATGAATCAACCAATTGTTGTGTATAGACTATAGAGTTGGGACGCAATTACAATAAAAATATGATCAACGAATGAAGTCCAAGCAATTTGGAATAAAAGTCACAATAAAAGTTGTCTGCATAGGTTATTTATTATACGAAAATAATAGTTAAAAATTATTAATTATTTAATACGTATCAACATATTAATTATAATTTAAGGAATCTCTATAGAGAGCCAATAAAGTATTTGTATAATGTGTACAATAAATTATTTATTTGGCTTAATATGAGTTAAAAAATGAATATCCAAAATAAAATATTACTAATTTCTCAAACACAATATATACATACTATTCAAAATAATCATCCAGAGATAATAAACATCTGATATCCTACTACTGAATCAAACATCCCTAAACTTCCATTGTACGTACATATTATACAGATACTCCATTGGCTCTCTATACTTCTTCTAATTTAAGTCATCAAAAAAATATTAATTATAATTTGAAAAAGGATAGGTAGACAAAGAAAATATTAAACAATGTGAACAATAAATATATCGGATGTTCATTTAACTAGGTGTACGGATGATTATTCTAATATTAAAATTTAGGTGGATAATTTGGAAGTGTGGTATGTTTTTATTTGATTGGTGGTTGTTCATGTTGTTCAAAAAAGTCATTGGTTACCTAACTTAATCCTTATAATTTTTACCTAAAGACATGTTTATATGAACTATTAATGAGTTATATAAGACTGTTTATTATTTATTTGAATGATGCCGTTAAATGATCGATAGTAAATTAAGATATTGTTGATATAGTTGTTGTGAAATGAAAGAGAAAAATTACAAATGTAACATGTTCATTACTTTTTACCTGAAATTACCCTCATTTGGAAGTTGAAGGAGTTTCCTCGGAGCTGAACATTGAAGAAACTGAAGTTACTTAAAGGGCACATTATGTGTGATGATTATAGTTATTTTATCTTCTTTCTAAAAACAATAATGCTTTTAGGTACAATTTGTGGGACATTGACATAACCAGAAGCTGTTGGAGGAATCTATTGACTCTTATAGTTGCTTTATTTAATATATTAGGTTCATCACATGTATTCTGCTACTCACATCAATTAAGTTGTACCAGAACAATCAATAATAATGAAAAATATACAACAATAATTCAATCAATTCTATATAGCACTTATTGTTTTTCCTCTTTTGTATGCTCATTTCCACTTTGCTTAATTATTTTAATTTCCACATGTTTCAAAGTGGAAACTGATACTTGTAACTTCAAATTGCAACAACATTTATCTTTATTTCGTTTTTTACTTTCATACATGTTACAATTAATATTTATAGGACTTAATTTTAAGATCTTATCAACAAGTATCTTTAGGATATTAGTTAAGAATATTATAAAATGAAAAATCTTATAAAAANNNNAATTTTTTTACCGTGTCTGTTGGGTAGGGTTCATGGGCCAATTATCTCCCAATTCCTAAACTAGTAGTAAGAAGTACTTTGAGCATTTTGACTTTTCTCAGCCGTTGACCTAAAAGAACAATAATTTTCTATCAAATCTCTGCCTAACCCCCCCAACAATCCATGTTCTTCCATTTGTGTAACTTTAATCATTAACATTGCAATAATCTATTAATATATATCTCTTAAGCATCTACCACATGGACCATGCTTAGTTGACTTGCAAAACATGCACTAACCTTACAAGGTACAACCACTTATGAAAGAAATGTTGGTTCTCATACAGATAAATGTGCTTTGGAATTCAAAGGCTTGGAGTTGCAATGGATCAGCTGTAACTCAGAAACACTACCATTTTTACTTCCTAAGTGAACCCTTAATAATTTTGTTTTGGTGATTAAAACCCTTGTTAATTTGTTTTCTGCCTCTTTTTAATTTTGTATTTTACTACTATTTTTAATTAAATTCAAAATCTTTACTTGTATAAATCATTAATTTAATTATGATAAATTTGTTCTCGATTTTTCAAGGAAAAAAAAATGTGTCCCTTGATCATATGATAAGTAATATTAATACCTCAACGAAAAATATATTTTGATGAGAAATAATTATTTTTATAGAAAATGATAACAATACAAAGTCATTGTTAATTCAATGAGATTTTGCACTTAAATTGCATTATATATATATTACATTTAAATAAAATAAAAATAATATCATAGATAAATAACTGAATAAGGGTGTAACTGATTAAAAAATATTAATATTACCTAAATTTTTCAGATGCACAATTATTTGTTAAAAGATAAAAATGAATTAGTAGCAGAGTGAATTATATACTAGGAGATGCTTGATTGATAGCCATTTAAGCAAAGACTATTAACACAGAGAGTGGCCCTTCAAGCATAAAAGAATGGGTTGGGTGGACTTATTATTATTACCCTATGCTTCCTCTATTTTCATGGGAGTAAGTCCTCTCTCTTATCTCTTTTTCTTCTCTTTCTCCTCCTCTCATGTAAAATGAAAATTTTCTCTATACTCATCAAAAATACATTAAGAAAAAAAAGGGGAAAAAAATGTTAAAAGCCTTGCTGCATTGCCTTAGTTATATATTATATATATATATATAAATAATCTTGTTTTCCTGTGTTAGGAAGAAGGACTTGAATTAAGCTTGTATCCATTAGAAAGAGGCATTCCACAAAGCTTTTTCACCTTCTCCACATCTTCTATGAACCTCTTTGATCCTCTCAGCAGACCTGCAAATTCCACTGCATGTCCAATCAAATGAAGCTACACACACATTCCCTGCTTGAGCTTTCCATTCACAATCTGCAACAACAGTCACCAAACGTGAGAATCAATTTGGAACTATTAATTCAAGTATTTTACATGGTCATCTAATCACATGTTAGCTATTACTAAGTATGTACTTTTGATTATTTGACGATATGTGATTGGATGACAGTGTAATATAAATTGAATTTTATAACGATTCGATAACCAAAGGAAAAAAAATCACCTGGTGGAGTGCCACAGCAGAGTCTCCTATCATCAATATGATCCACATCAAGTCCAATAAACCATGAGCCTAGTGAGACATCTTCATTGGCATACTTGTGAAGAACATGCCTGAGACAAAACAAGTACAAATAAGTCATTATAAATGGGGATCATGATGTTACCAACATTTAATTTTGTCCATAAATTTGAAGAAGCAGCTAAGGAGTAAGGACTCACCGGTTCATTGAAATATATGTAGCAAGATCTTTTGAAATGGCATACAACTGTCCTGTGGCATGGCGGAAGTACTTGTTTCCAGACTCACCGAATTTCCAGTATTCTGGTTCATGGTACCTTACACCTCTGCAGGAATTTAGGCACATAAGAAGCTGTAGAAGTGAAGTAATCACAAACTCAAAATCCTATAGATGAAAATAATTCTCACTTTTGGGAAAGAACAGGCCCGGATTTCATGCATCCGATGTATACTCGTGGTTTCGACCGGTGTCTAACTAGAGTCTCTCCAAGTGTTGCTGAAAAGGGAGTGAATAATGAGTATGATGCTAAGAAAGTAAACATGAAACCTTGTTTGATATGAGTAGTAATTTGATGTAGAGATCAAATTTTGATACCTATATTTACATGAACATCATCATCAACTTTAATGTAGAAATCAGCATCCCATAAGTTAACAGCAGTTGCAAAGTAGGTCTTTGTCTTTGCTGATAATTCAAGGTACCCTTCAACATGATCCTGCAAAATCAAACCACAGTTTTTTACACAATCTGCTAGTTTTTCTTTTAGAAATTGTAACCATGATATGAGAAAAACATGACAAAGAGTAACATTATTTACCAGCCTCAAGAAATCTCCATGCTTCCTATCTTCTGCTTCTATAGCTCTGTCTAATATACCACCTGATGTAGCACTGGAGAAAGAGGGGAATAAAGGAAGAATTAGAAGAAAGCTTCAATTTACAATTCATTCAATATAATTATGAACACTGGAAATATTCAAGTGTATCCCAATGAAAAAATAGGATTGTTGGTTCTATAAACTTCTATATTAGTTCAAATTAGATGATCTAATGTAAGCATTTCTCTTCCTATGACCAATTATAAAATCATAGAAATTACAAAAGAAAAATGAGATAGTTTACCTATGACCAATTACAAATCTGATGATAATGCCTTTCTCTTCCTCTAGCTTCTTTCTTTTCTCACCTATTTCCATGTTACCACAAGAACAGATAATCAGAAACCACAACGAATATTGTGAAAATGGTGGCAGAATACTAGAATTGATGGATCAAATTATGAACCTTGAGGCATCCAGGTTTGGCGGACGGAGTCTCTTCTTTTCCTGCTGCTAAAAGCAGTGTTGATTCCTATGACCATGAGGTACCTTCTCCTAGGAGTTGATTCAACTGCCTTTATATCTTCTGATAGAGGAGCGCCATTGCGAATCGACTCCTGAGCTGCCTTTGCAGCAGCTAACTCCATCTCCAAGTTTGAAATAGTTTTGTCCAATGTTCTACATTCAACACAATCACATAAGCCTTGAAATGAAAATTTAGCAGCACACAACACAACACAACAGCATCATGGTATATAACTTACTGCATGGCATTTTGTGTTTTGAAAACTTCCTTATAGATGCTTCTCGTTTCGCGCTTCACTTCCTTTTCTTGCAACTAAAGGAATTTCAGATTATCAAACACTGAATTCAAAACATAACAAGTGACTATGAAGACTAATGTTATGTAACATAAGCTTACAATTCTTGAATTGCAACCCTCCGAAACAACATTCAATTTTTCAGCTTCCATAGCTGTTGTCCTTGCAAGTCCTTTAGGTTCGGGAATAGTCCACATCCTGTTGTTAACACATTTTTATCAGAAAGGAACCAAAAATAACCATCTCTAACAACTTCCTATGGCAAGTACCAAAGTAGGGTAACATAAACATGCTAACTCATAGTCAAATTAAGAATCCTGAAAACAATTGAATAATCAAAGTTGTTACATTTATTTAGTTGTAACACATTAATGAAGTCATCACCATGTGCTTAATATGATACTAACAATTAGTAACAATCAAGGACAAAAAGATGCAATTAAAGAATTAAAGCACCTCCGAGTAAGTTAGACTATATCTTTTATTTAATATTACTAAATATGACAGATCTCAAAATTGAAAAGGATACATCTTTAAACGTTTCAACAACTAGTAAATATGAATAAGGGATTCAGTTACAACTACCGCAGAATAGACTAGTCACTAGAGATTAGAGGTGCCAATCAATTATTAGGTGTCAGAAGTCTTCTTCCTCATTGATTAGTGAGTATGATATGTATATATGTGAAGTAACTAGTAGTTAGGATAAACTGTAAATTATTTTTTCAACCATAATAACAAACGTTGTCTGACTCAACCTGCTGGTAGATTTGTAAACATTGGTAGAAATAATTGAACAGGAAATTAATTAGCAGTACTGAGTGCTGACCAAAATTGACTTCTTTTTCTTCTAGTTATTATTATAGAGGAGGAATAGCATCTTAAACTGAAATATGGCATGGTTCAGATGAAGATAACTTTTGCCAATTGAATTCGGATCCATTCTACTTATCCTGTTGAGTTTTGGTGTTTAAGATAATTGAGTAAATTAGAGGACAGATAAAAAATTATATATTTTTTGAAATTATATGACAAAAAATTTCTTCAAATTGGAATTTCTTCACAAAATAAATGGTCATCCAAATTCAGAAATACACTGATTATAATTTTTTTTAAAATTAGAAAAATATTAAAATTAAACATGAGGTGTGATATGAAAAGGCCTCTTCTTCAGGATTAGAAAGCCATTAAAAATTTTCAACATGGACTGGTTTTCATAAACAGAATATTGTTTGGTATTATGTATCAGAAACCTGGAAAACAACATGAAATAAGACATGACAGAGAGAATGAAATTGATGTACCTGTTGGTGAATAGCATCCCAGCACAGAAGCTTCCAATACAAAGAAAAATCATCCATCTCTGAGACAAAAAGCTTCTATGAGGAAGAAGAACCTCTCCTCTGCTCTTCAAATTCATTGTCCTTTCAAAAACACAACTTGCCAAGTTGACACTCAGAATGAGAAAACCATGTTGACAATTCTAAAGGAGTAAGAACGGGAGCAGCGAATGGTGAAGGAAAGGAAGAAAATTTCAAAGTGGGCACCTTTGAAAAGAAGGAGAAGATGAATCAGAACAGAGGAAGTGCTCTGTTTTTATTTTTATTTTTTCTAAGTGTTTTGTTCCTTTCTTTATGCTCTGTTTCAGCTATTTTGTTATATGCTTTGCTTTGTGTTGGTTCTATTCTCTTTCTTTTTATGTGTTTGTGTGTGAGAGAGAGAGAGTGTGTGTGGCTTTGCAGGTAAGGGACGTTGAAGAGAAGTGAGAAGACTTTGTAACCGCTCAGTTTTATAGTCACCATATTACCAAACCATTCTTCTTGGGGCCACCTTCTGATCTCTTTATTTATTGCTACTCCGGTAACTGTTTCTTGCATTCACATTTATACCCTCCTAATCTATTTGGCATCTTTCATTCTCTACCCTCTACTCCAACATGAAGACTTTTTTAAACAAATATTTGGGGGGTTTATTTAACACTAATTCAAGTTTTGTTTGTTTTGTTTCAATAAATAATTTGTTTTTTATCTTTATTATTAAGTGAAATTCGCGTAAATCAGTCTTATTTACTTAAGTAGGTGAAAGTTTTTTATGGGTTATGTTACAACGGATTCTAAAATTGGCCCAATTTAAGTAAAATATACTACACTTTAAATTATTCACCTAAATTTTAATATTAGAATAACCATCCGCACACATAATGAATTAAACATTCGATACATCCATTATTCATATTGTTTAATATTTTTATTGTCTATTTATACTTTTTTTTATACTTGACGTAATTTAGGACCGAATGATAAAATAAAAATATATTTGTATATGAATACATTGGATAAATCACTATTTTAAATCATTTCGGATTTAATATTACTTGTTTATTTTGTTTTGACTTTTGCTTCGAAAATATCTTTATACATATTGATCTAATCTAAAATGATTTAGTACAGTAACATAGTAAATTGTTTTAAGTAAAAACGATTTTACTAAGATTTTGAATATATACGTAAAACGGTTTAAGTTAAATCGAATTAATAGACGAGAGAAAATATTATATAAATTAAGTTGGGTTACTTCGATCTACTATAAAAAAGATATGTATTTTATATGTATAATTTTTAATATATATTTTATATTTTGTATGAATAACTAATTTGATAGTTAATTTTTTATATATACTTGATATTGTCAATAATAAAAATATTCTTATTTAATTGGTGTCTTTTTGTCACTCTCTCTAAACTCAAATTGGAGACATGGGTCTTGTGAAACATTTCTGTTTTAATGGATTTTACTATTTGACTGAAAAATTATTAGCAACTA
>NC_029792.2:7047241-7060043 GCF_000816755.2 Arachis ipaensis
CATTTAATTATATTAATTATATGAATTTGAATAATAACTCGAAATATTTTGTCCTGTTGGTGCATCAATATAGAAATTTTTACATAGATAATAGTAAAATAATTTTCACCCTTTTTTTCACGCAATAATTAAACTCCGTTCTAGTTATCAAATTACCATATTCCATTTTATTTTTATTTTTTAATGATAAAAGCTGAACTCAAATTAAAATACTATTTAAGAAATCCATTTCTATTATTTAGACGCCTTTATACTGATAGTAGTATTTAACTATTTTTATATGATTGGCAGAATTAACCATTTTCTTCACTGCCATTCTCGTGTCGTGTGGAAGAAATATGATCAATGGAAACTATCTCTTGACACGCGTTCATGTTTTTTCATGCAATTGATGAGACCATTTAGTCATTTATGCGAGAGCAAATTTCCTCAATTTTTTAGTTATTTAATAAAATGTGATTTTTTATTATTTAATATGTTTTTTATATATTTTTTTTGTTCCACTTAAAAAATATAAAATAAGAAATCATACTTTACTGAATAATTAAAAAAAAATTGAAAAAATCAATTCCCCCATGTATGCATCAATCTGATGATGAGTCCATTGTTAACTAGTTACAACTTGCTGCATGTCCATCATTAATTAGTTAATTACTCTGATTATGAAACTTAATTGTTACATTAGAGAAAATACAAAAACAGTAGGGATTGAGCTCTCTGATTACATACCCTACATCCTTGTCATTGTTATTGCAAAGAGAAATTATTTTTGTTGTTGGAAATTGATTTGACTCAACTTTGTAATTGGATAGAATATTAAATGTTTAAGGGGTAATTATGGTTTTGGTCCCTAAAATTTTTAGTTAGAATCGAAATCATCCCTCATATAATTTTTGATATAAAATTGTCCTTAACGTTTTTTTTCGTATTAAAATCGTCTTTTTTAATAAATTTTTTTATTTTATTTCTAAACTACCACTACTTTAATAAAACCACCGAATCAAGCCCACCACCACAGCGCCACCGTGACCACCTTTCCCCTACTCCCCTTTCTTCTTCCTCTTCTCTCATCTCTTCTTTGTCCCCTTGTCCCACTCTCCTCTCCTCTGCTATGTGGCAGCATTGGTGGTGGTGTTGGTGGTGGTGGAGTGGCAGTTGGTGGTGGTGGTGGTGAAAGAAGTAATTATGTTGGTAGTGGTGAGGGTATTTTTGTCCAAAAAAATTAAAAGGACGATTATAATACGAACAAAAACGTTAAGGACGATTTTAAATCCAAAATTAGAAAAGAGACGATTTCGATTCTAGCACAAAACTTTAGGGACCAAAATCATACTAAATATATATATATATATATAATTAAAAATTTGATAAAATTATAGGAATCAATAAAATAATTAAACCAATATTAAATTTAGATCATGTAAATTTTATATTTGGTTTAATAGTAAAATATAAGAAAAAGAATTGATTCATTTAAAAAATAATTTAAATTCTGACTTCTTATTCATTCTACTCATGGAACCAAATGCCAATCAATTAAAAAGTTTTACATTCTTCAAAATTTCCCCCCTTTTTTGCTTTCTAGGTAAATAACACAACACGGCTTTGTATTCTTGACAAGGATATCTCCATGTTATCCGTGATTTTTTTTTTTTTTCTTTTTTGAATTTTGGGATAAAAAGTTTGATATATGCTTAAAAGAATAAAGAGTAAAGTAGGGAAGATGGACAATGACCCAGCTAGAAAGGTTCCCCAACTTGCATGACTTGGTCTCCATTTTGTTTTCCACTAACAATTATAAAATAAATTATGCAAAATATTCAAAAATTAAGACTTTGACATATATACATCACTGATCATCAAAATATATTAATTGACTAAATAACATATTAGAGATTATATTAATTTACAAGTTTTGTGAGTCTACTTAATTAATTACGGCTTAATATATTTGACTGCAAATAAATTCATATCATCCAATGGAATCACTGTCACACAAGACAAATGCATGTGCATGGAAAAGAGTTGGCTCCATGACTCATATGCTCCTCATTAATTGCCAGAAACATAAAGAATCTTATCTATGAATCTACGATAATTTAGCTTATAATTAATAATTAATTGATGATTATTAAATTAACTAATTCAAATTAAACTAGCTTATGTAATAATCCTCCCTCTCATAATAATATAATAATTTAGGATAATAATAGAGACAAGCATATAGTACGTACATTAACATGCATATATATATTCTCTTATTTATTTATGTATTTATTTTTGTCCTTAGACCTTATATAATGTCATATGACTGCTCAGCTTACTAAACCATTGGATAAATAATAAAAGTACAGTTTCCAAGCTTACCAAACCAGGGTAAGGATTTCATTCTTTCATCCGATACTCTTCTTTGTCGTTTACTCTGAAATAAAATTATTATTATTATTATTACTTAAAAAAATGTCTGCGAAATAATGATAATTTCCATAGGATGTATGAAGGAATATTTTCGTTTAAAATCCGAACTGATTTATTTATTTATTTATTTTTGTGTTCCTATGAAATAGGTCACCAAAAATAGCATCCTACACTTGGAGCAAATCGCCATTGGTGCGTGGTTTCGTTTCTCACCTATCATTGGATTTCAATTCTTGTAATTTTTATTAAACAAAATTGTTCTTTTTTTTTTTTTAATAGAGCTTATTAAGACCAAATTAATTAATACTTTATTGATGTTTTCAGTCTCAAGTTGCTCTCATAACATGATACATATTTGTTTCTAAAAGGACATGAAAATCGTTATTAGTAGTATTTTACTATTTTTAACAAGTTCAAGGAAGTTGGAAATCGAATAGGTTTTTTGCTAAAATTTGACAACGCATAAACTAAGAGTAATCATTGTTTTCGTTTTGATCTTTCCGGTATGATATATATATAGGGCTAGAGTGTTAATTACATAACTATGACGTTCTAATTATTAATCCATTTTTTAATTTCACAATCAATGGTGTTGGATTCAAATTCCAATAGCAGGAAAAAAAAAATAAGATTAAAACAAAAATATGAATATGAATAATGTTGGGGAAAAGAAATATTATCTAAGATAGTGATATTTAAAATATATATATCCGATCGATTATCTTTTAATTTTCAATCGAAAAGAGGTCATAATTGACACGATGTTATTGAATATATTTAGTCGAAGATGTAAGTGACAGGGATAGCAATACAATAAAGCGTCAAGAAAAAAGAGCGTAAACAATTAATTCATCATGGTTTAAAATTCGAAACGGCCTTTAGGAATAGCTATCAATTAGGTATTAGGTTAGCTTATAAATATAACCTTAAGCAAATATTGTAATCAATTCAATTCTTTTTTGAGAAATATTTGGAACTAAAAAATATTCTTAGTCTTTCTAACATTATAGAATAAAACTAGAAATTTTAAGTAATTTTTTTAAAGTTTGAATTTAAACTTGTATTTTATTTTTTATTTTTAATTAAAATTTTTTATTTTTATTTGTTATTCTTTATCTTCTTCTTCTCTTTTGAAAGGATTGAGAGAAGACTTAGAGTAATCATAGAAACAAAAGGATATGAAATTGAAAAGTGTATTAAACTCCCTTTACAAGAGTACTGCATTATGCCATTTATAGCAATAACAACACAGTTGCAGTAACAAGATAACAGAATAACCAATTCTTGTTATTCAGTCCACAACTTAACTAACTCACTATTATACACTAATATCTTTATACTCTATTAGCCCCCCTCAAACTTAAAGTCACCATCGAGGAGTTACTTTAAGTTTGTTTTTAAATTTGTCAAAGAATTCTAGAGATACTGGCTTAGTAAAGATATCAGCCACTTGATCAGTGGCACTGATATGAACAACACTAAGCTGCTTGCGGTTCACCCTTTCTCGCACGAAGTGAAGGTCTAACTCAAAATGCTTAGTCCTACTGTGGAGAATTGGATTTTCAGCTAACAAAACTGCACTAATATTGTCACAATATAGTATTGGAGTGGCTGAGATTTTGACTTGAAGTTCCTCAAGCAAGTGAAGCACCCAAATGAGCTCAGAATCACATGCTGCAAGACCCCGATATTCTGCCTCTGTACTACTTCTACTTACTGAAGCTTGCTTTCTACTGGACCAGGAGATCACATTTGAGCCAAGATAAATGCAAAAACCGCAAGTGGATCGTCGATCATCCAAGTCTGACCCCCAATCAGAATCTGAGAAAGCAAATAACCTTAAATCAGTACTAGGATGAAATAGAATCCCCTGATTTACTGTTCCAGCAAGGTACCTTAGGATCCTCTTTACACATTTCCAATGTGACATAAGAGGAGCTTGCATATATTGGCTAACCTTGTTCACTGAATAAGCAATATCAGGGCGTGTAATAGTAGCGTATTGCAGGGAACCAACAATAGATCGATATAAAGTTGGGTTATGAAAATAATCAGTGCCTTGTTTTGTTAATTTCATTGTAGTTACCATAGGCGTTGGCACTCCTTTAGAGTCTACCATGCCAGCCTTGGATAACACATCCTGAATGTATTTTGTTTGTGATAAATGATAAGAACCAGTATGGGATTTATGAGCTTCAATGCCTAAAAAATAACTAAACTCACCAAGGTCCTTTAAGGAAAAAATCTGATTTAAATCTGTGATAGTACTTTGAATAGCCTGAGAGTCATTTCCAGTTATCAATATATCATCAACATAGACTAATATGTAAAGTTTAAGATCACCTGAGTGTTTCATAAATAAACAATGATCAGACCGTGTCTTAGTGAACCCAAATTTAGCCAAAGTGGTAGCAAGCTTGAGAAACCAAGATCTGGGCGCTTGCTTCAAACCATAGAGTGATTTATGTAATTGACAAACCTGTAGATTATCACCTTGGTGAAACCCAGGGGGTTGCTTCATATAAACAAGCTCAGTTAAGTCACCATTAAGAAATACATTGTTAAAATCTAGTTGTTTAATTTGCCATTTATAAGATAGAACAAGGGTTAAAATAATTCGAATTGTAGGAGGCTTGATCACCGGGGCAAAAACCTGATCAAAATCAATACCTTCGATTTGATGATTATCTTTCGCCACAAGACGAGCCTTATATTTCATAATCTCACCATTAGGATGCCTTTTGATGGTGAATATCCATCTACAACCAATGACCTTAGCATGAGATGGAGCTGGTACAATAGACCATGTTTTAGTGTTATATAGAGCTTGTAATTCATCCAGCATTGCTTGTTTCCAATGGGTAGAATTCAAAGCTTGAGAAACAGTAGTAGGGGGTTGATTAATCAATTCATTGGAAGAAGAGGTTGTAGTGATAACAGAAAAAGAGGCAGGCTTTGATACACCAGATTTTGATCTGGTGATCATAGGATGAGAATTAGTGGTAGGAATAACATTAGAATTAGCACCAAGTTGTATCTCAATCCCAGAAATAGAAATACTGTCTGTATATACAGTTGAAAAATCTCTTTGGGAGGAAACATTATGAGGAGGCTGCAGAGATGTAGTGGTGTCTGAAACAAATGCTGGTGAAGAATTTGAGGGTAAAGTATTATTAGATGAAGGAACATTTTGAATTTGTACACGACCACCATTAGAAGAAGAAGATAATGATGGATCATGAGAAATAGAATCTGAGGTATATGAGGGGGAGGATGTTAAAATTGGAAAAGTAAGGACAGTATGAGGAAATTGATTTTTAACAAGAGGAGGATTGGTGTTAGAAAAGAGATCAGTATAGGGAAATTTATGTTCATCAAAGAGAACATGACGAGTAATTACCACCTTACCACTCTTGGTAAGACACTTGTATCCCTTATGGTTTGGAGCATAACCTAAGAATACTGATAAATCAGATTTGAAATCAAATTTATTAGAGGTATAAGGCTTCAAACAAGGATAACAGGCACATCCAAACACTTTTAAAAAAGAATAATCAGGGCTATGATTGTGTAAAAGTTCATAAGGAGACAAGTTGTTAGTATTAGAGGAGGGTAATCTGTTGATTATGTAAGTGGCTGAGAGGAATGCATCATCCCAATGTAACAAGGGAAGTGATGCAGCAGCCAACATGGCTAAACCAATTTCAGTAATATGCCTATGTTTTCTCTCAGCTCTTCCATTCTGTTGGTGCGTATAAGGACATAAAAAACGATGTGTAATGCCTTGAGAAGCTAGATATTGAGTAAAAGATGTAGAAAGGTATTCTCGGCCATGATCAGTTTGTAGAGCTTTGATTTTCAAACCAGTATGTCTTTCTATATTTGCTTGAAATTGTAAAAAAGCTTGAAAAGCTTGAGACTTTGAATTTAGAAGAAAAACAGATGTGTATCTGGTATATGCATCAATGAAAGAAATATAATAATTGAAACCATTAAAGGAAGTAATAGGAGAGGGTCCCCAAATATCAGAATAAATCATATCCAATGGAGCATGAAAATTATAAGAATCAGTAGAGAAAGGTAATAGATGCATCTTAGCTTTGCAACAAGAGTCACACAAACCAGAATTTATTGAATTGATATTAATAGGAACATGACATTTATTCATTACAGCTATAGCAGTTTTAGAAGCACAATGACCAAGCCTTTGATGCCATAGATTATAAGAATCTGATTGAGCAAGAAAAGTACTTGGAGCACTCTTAACAGACGAAGAAAAAGAAGTATCATTAGACCTAGATTGAACTACTGCAACATTCTCAAATTCATAAATTCCATGATTAGATCTCCCTTTGAGAAGAACGTTCTTGGAGGTCTGAGATTTAACAAAGCATTCATTAGGATGAAATTCAAAATAACAAGCATTGTCACAAGCAAATTTGTGAACACTGATGAGATTTCTTGCAATGTCAGGAGAATGAATTAAGTGATCAAGAATGAAACATTTTTTAGTCTCAAGATTAATTAAATAAGAGTGGCCAATAGAGGAAATTGCACTACCTGAACCATTACCTACTAGAATCTGGTCAGAACCTTGATAAGCTGAGGGGTGAAGAAGATTATTCGGATCAGAGGAGATGTGATGGCTCGCACCAGTGTCTGGGAGCCATGTAGAGTCGGATAGAACTGAAGGTGTGGCTAGGTAAGCTTGAGGTTGATGATAAGTCGATGGAGGTGGCAGAGGAGATTGTGGAGCTGAGGATGATTGAGAAGGTGAGGAGGAAGCCTGGTATGCTTGATTGAACCGATGAAAGCAATTCAAGGCAGTGTGTCCCATGCGACCACACACCTGACATTGGAGTTGAAAATTGGAATTGAAGGTGCGACCTCCACGTGCTCCACAAAAACCTCTTCCTCTTCGGCCTCCATTGTTAAATGTAGCAGTAGATCTTCTTGGTGGATAAGAGGCTTGAGTGTAGTGAGCTTGAAATTGAGAGAGATAAGACTTTCTGAATCTTGTAAGCATGTCTTCATGACCCAGTAAAAGGGCTTCAGCTTCCATGAGTGTTAAAGAGTCAGATTCTGTCATGACACTAGAGAGATACAAGGCATAATCCTCTGTCAAACCATCAGTAATTGCTGAAATATGATCTTCAACAGAGAGAACATATCCATTTGCAGCTAAAGCATCAACTATTGTGCGAATTTTCTTCAAATACTCAGTAGCCGAAAGTCCTTGCTTTTGAACCAGTTTGAGTTGTGCTTTCAACTGTTGAATCTTGATCTTGGAGATCTTGGCAAAATATTCTTGAATATTATTCCAGACTTGATAAGCGTAGGTACAGTCCAACATGCGATTCTTGAAGGAAGAATCAATGGAGGTGAGCAACCATGTAAACAAATAGTGATCTTTGATGATCCAATCCTTGAATGCTTCAGATTCGGTATCGGCAAGGCGCGCAGCATCATTCGCATATTGAGGAGGAATCTGATCTTGGCTGAGATGAGAGCCCAGCCTGTTAGCATGAATAACGTGTAAGGCTAATTGATTCCACGTTTTGAATGTATCTTTAGTAAGTTCTTTAAGAACGGGTGCAGAAAAAATGTTAGTGGGAGGGTTTGATTGGGCAGGAATGATAGAAGCCATGGATTCACAACCTGGCTCTATGATACCATGAAAGGATTGAGAGAAGACTCAGAGTAATCATAGAAACAAAAGGATATGAAATTGAAAAGTGTATTAAACTCCCTTTACAAGAGTACTGCATTATGCCATTTATAGCAATAACAACACAGTTGCAGTAACAAGATAACAGAATAACCAATTCTTGTTATTCAGTCCACAACTTAACTAACTCACTATTATACACTAATATCTTTATACTCTATTATCTTTCCTTTAATTTTTGTATTTTATTTTGGAGGAATACCAAATTGATACTCAAAAGATTTTGACACTCACAAAATAGTATCTGACTTTTGTTATTAACAAAATAACCCCTAAAAGATTTAAAAATTTGACAAAGTCACCCAACCGTAAAAAGATAATGTCACAATAAATAAAAAATGTTGATATAGCCGTTGGAAGAGAGCTCCGATAATGGCAGAGAATTCCGACGATGTTTTCGGCTATCTTTTTCTTCTTCATGTTCGTTGCTTCTTCTTCTTCAACACGGCGTTGCGTCTCATTCCGCCATGACAGCTGAAGAAGAAGACCCTATGACATGCCGCTGCACCTCACCGCTTCTTCTTCTTCAACACGCTGCTGCGTCCCCTTTGCGTCTCCTTCCGCCATGGCAATACCTCACTGCATTCTCATGTTCGCCGCTTCTTCTTCTTCTTCAACATGCCATTGCATTCCCTTCCGCCATGGCAGCACTTTGCCGCTGCGTCTCCTTCCACCAGAAATGTCACCGAAATTCTATGCCATCATCGGAGTCCTCTTTTGACGGTTATATCAACGTTTTTCATTTACTGTCACATCATCCTTTCACAGTTGGATGATTTTGTTAAATTTTAAAATCTTTCAACGGCTATTTTGTCAATAATAAAAGTCAGGTATCACTTTGTGTCAGCGCTACCGATTTGATATTTATCTATTTATTTTATCTATGATACCTTAAATATTTTTTATCTTTAAATTTTAAATAAACTACCAAAATGCACTTGAATAATTTTGTCGCTGACAAAAATGCTCCTGAATTTTGCTATCGACAAAAATGTCCTTGAATGATTTAAAAACGCGACGAAAATATCCAACATTAAATATGTATTTCTCAAAAAATACTTTAGACATTTAATTTTAGTGTCATTTTTTGCAAGCATGATTAGAAAAATGAGATATTATTATTCTTAAAATTTGGTAATTTTTCACTAAGTATATACTTAACGAAAAATCACCAAATTTTAAGGATAAAAATATCTTATTTTTCTAATAATGTTTGCAAAAATAAAAATACAATCTCTAAAGCATTTTTTGATAATACATATTTAATATTGGACATTTTTATCGTATTTTTTAATTATTTGAGGACATTTTGTCGATAACAAAATTTGAGTATATTTTTGTTACTGACAAAATTATTTGGATGCATTTTTTATAGTTTACCGTTAAATTTTACTTCTAAAACTGCAATTAAGATACTGAAATTCTCATAAAAAGGAGTCATTTCCACTCTTTAAATTAAGATTGTAAAAAGAAACTCAAAAATTGTTAATTTATTTATTATTAACAATAAAACAAAAAACCAAGTAAAAGACGAAGTTAGACTCTCTCTATAAAGTAATTATGAGATTTCGTTGAGCTATAAAAGGAATTCCACTAAGAATCTTACCACCACCACTATATAATATTTCTATAAAGAAAGAACTCTATAGTAGCAGTTAATTGAGGCTCGACAGACCTGGGCTAAGGAGATTCTCTGGGGAAAGCCCTTTTTTTGGTGAGGTCAGGCACCTCCCCACTTTCTGCTAGAGCAAAAATGAAAGAAATCTTGTATTGTATGTAATCCGCCTTCAAAGAGAGCTCAGCTCAAGAGGACTACATTCAACAGAAGAACAGAGGCCAAGAGTTCCGACTATCGAATCAAACAAATTGGCACATCCAATAAGATATTGTGAATAGATTGTAATTTTGTCAAACAAAAAAAAATGATAATCTTGTATGCGGTTACGCAATGAAAAAAATATTTTTTTTTAGATACTAAAAATTTATTATCAATTGAAGTGTTAAGTTTAAATATAATATCTTTTTCTAGTTCCAATAATAAAAGAGGAAAAGAAGTTAAAAATATTTTCATACTCACATACATTAAAGAAGTTATCTTATTATGGGTGATGAGGTATAATGACATTAGTCATTTTTATCACAGGTTAAGTGCATCTCATATAATTACTATGGGATGGCCATTTAATAACTTGTCACCAAAATTTGTCCATTTCATAACGATATAAGATTTGATTCATTTTCTTTACTTGCCAATTTAAAATTATGTTTGTCATAAGGCATGTCAATGTTACTATAAATTTTTTTTTTTAACTTTTATATCACAGACTTCACTTAGTATATTATTTACTCCTTTAAACACGAACAGAAGAAATGATAATTATTTAACATTTTTAATATTAATTAATAAAAAAATATAAGATATTAATAAGATATGTTTAATAAACACATCTACAAAAATATTTTTATTAGACATATTCATAAAAAAAAATATTTTTATTAGACATATTCATAAAACACTACAAAATTTTTGTTTGTTTGTGAAAGTTTTTTAGTGGAAGTTATTAAATCTCCATAATATATTTTAAAATACTTTTATTAAATACAATTATAAATAAAAATTGACAGAAGTTAGTAAAATTTTTGTTAATTACTTAGCAAAATTGTAATTAATACTGTCAACTTAAAAGACTTCACACTCTCAATATCAATTAAAAGTGCAAATAAATCGTGATATCTTTTGTTTGGTAGATATGGAATACATTCACATATATAAATTAAATAACAAATATGTATACTATACAGTCGTATTTCTTAACTTTTAATTAACTCATGCAACATCCGAATTAAAAAAATATGTTATACATATAAACTAAATCAAATAATATTCATGTTAGAGGTATTGTGATCTACGAGTATGATATATTTTTCTGAATTCTGATCTTTTTGGAACTAACAAATAACAAGATTGTTTTGTAGCTAACGAGAGTTTTGTTTTTCACTTTTTTAAAAGATTATTTGACTGAAACAGTCGGTCGAAAGGCACGTGCCATGATCTAAAGGTCCGTGCAAGGTGGAGAACTACTCCCAGTTGGATGGGACCCACCCCATACCCTATCCCTCTCTCTCGACATTAGTCACGTGACCTATTTCGTTCCCTCTCACGTGGCCCTTTTGAAAAGGCCCGAATCTAATGGCCCACGTCACGAGGATACCGACACGTGTCCTCATTTGATGAGGCCTCACTGAATCTAATGTTTTCTCAGCCAATGAAAGTAGACATCACTTGACATCATTGAAACATCCTGCCTTTGCTTGCGGAGGATATTTTCGTCAAATTTGCCTTGATGATCTATTGATATTCGAAAACATGCCTTCTCAGATTTTGCTTCTCATTAATTATTACTAAATCTCTTTTAACATTAATCTTGGGGGTTACGTTCATGCATTATTCATGAAATTTGCATTCATTAGATCTATCTCAGGTACGGAGAACAAATTATTTTGAACACTATATTTAATTTTCTCATATTAAATATATATCAACTACTTCTCCCCCTATTTCACAATGTATGTGATTTTAAACAACTTATAATACTAGATAAAACAACGTTCATTATTATAAATCACAAGTAATTTTATTTAGCTTATTATTATTCATCTATAGAATAACGTTATATTTTATTTCAACATAAATTTTCTTAATATTGATGTAATAATAATATCTACTCCTGTTTTCCTTGACCAAAGAGCGAGACTCATGGTACACACTAATAAACTTTCACTATATTAAAAACAGTTCTAGTAGCCTTAAGAGTTGTGATGCCAATATGTTTGAGACTTTGAAGTTTATAGAATGCTTGATTATTACTCAACGAAGATTCCTATTCCTAACCTCTCCTATTTGCTTAACGAGTAAACGTTGTAAATACCAAACAACATAGAACGAGAGGATGACAATTCATGTGCATATAATTAACTTGATGTGAAGTTGATAATTGAAAATTATTAAATAAAAATTTATTTAAATTATTTAATAATTTTTAGCTATTAACTTTACATAAAGTTGATTACACTTGAGTTTTTCTCGAACGAGAGAGAATCATTTAAGAGACAACCTAATTACTAGACTAGCTAGCTAAAGATTAGAGTGTTTCACTCTTTCTTCCCCTAACAACACATGCACACGCACGTGTCATGAATGAACAAACCATATAATGCAAAAAGCACCTTCATTATTAAGAGACCGTTTAGATGCAAGATAAAAAATGAAAAGAAAGAAAATGAGAGAAAAAAAAAGTTAAATTTTTTTTGTTTAAATAAAAAAAAATCATAACCAAATAAAATTATATGTAAATTATTTTTTTAATAAAGGATAAATATGTAATTGTATATTTTTTATTCCTTTTTTATCTGTTTTCATCTTATGGGAGAAGAGAAAACATTTGGTTGTACGTTATTCTATTTTTTTTATTTTCTCTTAGTTTTCTTTTGTGATCCAAACGGAAAAAATTTTAATTTTTCACCCATTTTCTTTTTCTTTGTTTTCTTTCCCTCCAAATTTCCTTAAAACAAACACTGTGTAATTATCGCTGAAACATAATATATATGAATTATTATTATTTTTATTATTATTATTATTATTATTATTATTATTAT
>NC_029792.2:7060105-7061210 GCF_000816755.2 Arachis ipaensis
AATTATTGTACTAGTCAATCTAATAATAACTTACAGATGGGAAAGACATCCTTCGTTTGTTCATCACTAAGCATTATAATTATTGAATGTCTCTTAATTGGAACACAGATATATATTAAATAAGGAGAGGGAACTAACGACCTTGTCTAACTCTTAATTAAGAACCATACTATATAGCTATGATTAAGAAGAATTAATGATAATTTATAATTTAAAATAAATAAAATCATTTTTAAAATAGTAGCCGAAAAAAATTAGTTCCTTAGCATTACTCTATTTTTGTATATATTATGTCCATGCATGCTGATGATATATAAAATTAACGAACTAACAAATTAAAAGAATTAATGATTACATGTATAGGGGCCTATAGAGTATATTTATGTGCAGCGATGCATGTGGTGCAAAGCATGAAAGCACGTTAAAGAGACAGAGGGAGAGTAGGGTATATAGTGATGAACTCCATGTGTCTTTGATACAACTTTCACATGTTATCTATTATAGAGACAAGGGTGGATAGGGAACATTTTGATGGATAAAATTAATAATTAACATTATTATTTATAAAGAAAAGTTAACTGTCTTATAATAATTTCAGCTGCTCCATCGTCCTATATATATGTTACACACAACATTCCAGCTTGTCATGGCTCACAATTCTCAGTTCATGAGTGATGGGAGGGAAAAATCAAATATAATTTTGTGGGAGTCCACCTCTCATGAATTAATTTTCTTTTAAAAAAAAGTAAAAGAAAAAAATATAACATGGTATTATTAGAGGAAGAGTTCATGATTACAATAATAAGTCAAGCTTTCTTCTAATGATGATTTTACAGAAAAAAGAAAAATATTTTCAAAGTTAACATTACATTCATGTGATGAGTAATATGTGTTAGTGCAAGATTTCATGTGTACATTTGGTTAAGGGTAATGTTAATAATTTTTTTAAATAATATAAACAACTATCAATCAAATTAAAATATATTACATTTTTAAATTATTTATCTAAATTTTAATATTAAAATAACTATCCGCACACCTAGTAAAATAAATATCCGATATATTTATTATTCATATTGTTTAATATTTTCATTGTCTACCTATA
>NC_029792.2:7061389-7062200 GCF_000816755.2 Arachis ipaensis
CTGTTAGTTAAATATATCTGATATAAATAATAGTATAATTTATTTATTATATATGCCAACTCTAAAATAATGATTACTCTTAATTTTTTCTACAACAAAATGTTTTCAACAACCCAACTATATATGAAAAGCTAAAACTCATATACATGCATAGTAGTAATGAATAACGGCTGGTTCTACTATGGAGAAAGAATAATGTGGTCCTCTAAGGATCTGGGAGGTTTTGTAAAATTAAAAAGTTGTAGGAGTTGATTTATAAATGAAGATGAATTGAGAAAAATTTGGGTTGCTTAACTCAAAAAGATGAAAATTAAATTTCGGGTTAGAAAAGTCTAGGGGACCAGCAACTTTTGTGTTTTTTGGCCAACACTTAACCATCAAAATAAAAGTGAGTGATTTTTCACCATTAGATGTAATCTCACACCATTAAAAACACTATTGATGGCCAATTGATGGTTACAAAACACCAAAATTGTTAGCTCCCTAGCATTCCTCTTTTGGGTTTTGGAATGGCGGGAACAGTGCCTTCTGTTTTCCGTTCCTTCTTTTCGCTAGTTCCCCCATACTCTAATATTATACTCACCTTAACTGGATTTTTTTAAAATAAATAATTTATTTATTTATTTTAATTATCAAAATAAATAATTTGTAGTGTATTTATCAATTTAAATGAATGATTCATTTTTTTATTATTTAAAATAGACTGTTTAACTTTTTTATTATGTTAAATTGTTTATCTTTTCTTTTATTTCAAACATTCTATTTTTAAGAATTTGGTCCAATTTTAAATTATTTTTATGTCCACTAACAA
>NC_029792.2:7062218-7062561 GCF_000816755.2 Arachis ipaensis
AATTAAAAAATTAAAAAATGATAATAATTTAAAATTTTATAAATTGTGCTAGTTTATCACTAAATAAAATATAACAACACTAATTTTGTGTCTTGTTTTCAAAGTTTTGTCTTATCCTATTTTCAAAATCAAATACAGCTAAGCCATTAGACCAATTTAATTAAACTTAATTACCGAAATATCTTTGTTATATAATATCACGGTTAGATTAATATAATAACAGAAGACAATTAAACTACACATATATTATTCACAATCTAATTTTAGTCATTTCAAAATTAAAAAAATAATATATTAATCTTTTTAAAATTATTTTTAAGGAATTGTTATATGTTTTAGCTGA
>NC_029792.2:7062683-7065336 GCF_000816755.2 Arachis ipaensis
AGTTACAAAAAGTCTATAAACTTAACCCTTTTCCTAATTGCATCTAAATAACAATGCTTTCATTAATGATTGAGGTTTTTTTATAATTATTATAAACTTTGGATAAAAATAAAAATACACATACTAATCTGTACGATTGATTAACAACCACACACTTATAATTAAATTAAAGTGTCTTTTAAGGACCACTTGATACTTTCACCACCATAGCCAAATCCATGAATAACATGTTATTCAAACCGCCATTGAAAACATTCATTTATTCACCCGTTATGATTTTATTTTTTCATTTTTATGAATGATAGAACTCATTCATTGTTATTATTATTAAATATTTTATTTGTTGACAAATAATGACTGCTAATTATTTATTAAGGATTCTGAAGCATTATTATGTCAAGATTAACATGACAATAATCAACAATATTAGTGTATTATTGTGTGCGGATAACAAAGATGGAACTTTTAATAATGTAAATTAAACCAAACTACGTACGTAATTGGCGTTACACAGATGACAAACCATATGTCTTAGCTTGCATGATACTGATATAAGTTAGTAATTACATGTGAAACAATTAATAGGGTGGGGTCATAATATGTCATATTTGTTGCTTTATAACAATGCAAGGGCCAAAAGTTAAAAATAATGATATTAGTCACTTCAACAATAATGATATTATTTACCGCGCCCGGGTCACACTTATGTGAAGGTCACGACCGAAAAAAAAAAAACGAAAATATTTAACCAAAAAAATATTAATTAATAATTATTAAAATTTATTATTTATTATTTTATTTAATATATTTTATAATAAATAAATATTAAATAAAATAAATTTAAATTTTTTGTACTAATTATTTTTTATTTTTCTAATATTACTGAAAAAAAAAGCATATGTCAAGATAGAATTCCCGCTTTTTAATTTACATATTAGTGCATGGATGGTGTAGTACTCTGGTATGGGGGTGGGAAGTGCTTCACAAAATTGTGGTGTCAGGGGTGAAGAACTCGGACCCTCTGAGTGCCAAGCAGAACACGCACGGTCCGAGAGGCGTGGATTTCGTTCACTGAAGCTTGCAACTCGGACCCTCCGAGATCGATGCAGCACACGGACCGTCCGATTACCTCTCCACCCATCGCACGGTCCGAGTTCCTCACCAAGTTGACACGCGTCGCGCTCATAGTTAACCCCGAACGGTGCCCCTGAAACCCAACAAAGACCCCTCAACACCCTCTCTCACCATCCGATTACCATTTACTCTCTCACATTTCACTCTCAACTCCAGTCACCTTCTTCATCCTTTCTCTTTGGCTGCTTTGCATGGTGGAGGAGCTCTAATCATGCCAAAAAATATAAAGTTAAAGATGTTTATCGATCTGAGCTTCACATTATTCATTATTTCAATGATCCCGATTATGTAAGTGTTATTGTGAGATAGTGTTATTGTTGAATGATTAGTAGGATTATTGTAGGCATGTTAGCTTTTTTGTTATGAGAATATTTAAATTTTTTTAATTGTAGTAATTATTATTAGCAAGTTACTTATTGTTACCGTTGTTAAAATATGAATGATGACATATACTGATTAGGAAAATTTTTTTATTGTTGAGAAAAAAATGTTTAACAAATGAGTCATTAATATTAGATATTATTGTAGATGTTGTAATATAGTTGAGAAATTTGATTAGGAATATATGTATTAGTAATGATTTTTATTTGCAGTTATGAATAATTTTAAGGATTAATTAAATAATTTTAGAAGTTAGAATAATTAGTTATATAAGGATTCAGTAAAATGATTGATGATAGTAAGGTAGTAACTGTTTTTTATCTGACTAATAATTTGTTAATTTTTTTCGCAGATTACACCTTTGAGTTCTTCAAATGAGATAATAAAAGGAATAACAAGATCTAATGGGTTTTCACAAATAAATTTTACTCCTTCACTCGTTTGTAACAAAATCTGACCAAAATAGTATATTTTTAGCAATACTCTGTCACTCATTTTTTTCACTCAACAAAAAATAAGCATAAACTTATCCTTAGCAACTAGACTTTCAAAATCAAAACTGAAACTCACCAAAATAGAAGAAGAGAGGAAGCAGCCGTTCAACAAGGAAGAAGACGGAACTAAGCTCCCACCAGTACACTTCACTCTTTTATATCAGCATACTTAACGAACTCGGACCCTCCGACTAGGTTAAACTGAACCCAAAAAAAAAAGTTTAAGAACTCGGACCATCCGAATTCCTCTTAGCCCTTCCACAAAACGGAGGGTCCGAGTTCTTTGATTCCTTTAGCTACTAAAGAAATTGTAGGGTACGATTTCAATGACCCCAAATTTTTCCCCTCCAATACAAATCGGACCGTGCGATTTGTTATTCAAAAATTAAATCTAAAGAACTCGGACGGTCTGAGTTCCTCAATATCACACTGACAACAAAACTGTCTCACATATTTGTCCAGTCCCCCATAACCCCATATCGACGCATAGCACACATATGGCCTCCATTTCCATAAAATTGAGTCTAGAATTCCAATTGCTATATTATTATTACTCCCAAAAAATACCTAACGCAAGTAAAATTGGTTAAGTTGACAGTTATTTTATTTATTTAATTAGGTATTTTAAACTCATCTAATAAAAA
>NC_029792.2:7065601-7077099 GCF_000816755.2 Arachis ipaensis
AGGCATTGTGTGGTGTTGAAATGGTGAGAGAGCGAGAGTAATTTTTAATATGTTCTTTTTTCACACAAAAATTTAGGTAAATTTAATACTGATCAGTCTATTAAAATTACGACATGTATTTAAATTCAATAAATTGTTTACGAAAATATTTACAAATTATTATCAAATTAAAAAATTCCATAAACACAGAAAATATTTGAATGCACTTATATTTAGAATGAATAGTATAAGAAATTAATTTTTAGTTAGTTAATATTAGTTATTTAATTTCCATTGTAAATTTACTTTTTTTACTTTATATTTTTTAAAAATCTAAAATTTAAAATTTAGAATAAAAAATAATTATAAAAAATGATTAATATTAACTAAAAAATTAATTTTACTCGTTAATTAAATTCTTTTAAAATATTACGATTTTTTAGATAACTGTATTTGGTGATGCATTATGTACTTTGTTGGAATAGGATTCTTGTGTCACTTTTTACTACAGCAATAGTATATATTGATTTGATTCTGTCTTGAAGCAACACAAAGCTGCCACTGCATTACACTTGGCTTGGTGCAGACGATTTTGTAACACACAAACAGTTGATAATACTTTGGTTGTTACACATTCACTCCCAATTGGAATTACTTGTTATTATTCTGTCTTTTTCTCAACAACTAACACTAGTACACTACTCACCCAGGAGCCTCTCTGCTCATGTTTTGTACGAACTTAACTAAACCATAATGCTTTTGTCTAACTTGGACATGGCCCCTATAAAGAAGCCCACCATATCTAAGTTTAGATATTTTGTTAGTGATTGCTCACATAAATTTGTCACAATTTTTTATTTTGATATTGCATAACATTGTGTAAAATACGTATATATTAAATAGAATAGTGTTTAGCAGAAATGTATATCATCTTTGTATGAAGATAACTTTTTTTAAGTGATCACTTTGAATTATGTCAACATATATAATACACATTTAGAATTTAGTATTTTGATAGATGGTGATAAGAAAAATAAGGTTTTAACTAGGGCTGCACACGAATCGGACAAAATCTCGATTCGATCCGCATTAATAAACTCATCAGATCATATCAGATACAATATCTACATTTTTATGTTCGAATTCGATCCGATCCGCACATTTGCAGATAGGATCGGATATTGGATATATCCAAAAAATTAATTTAAAATATTTATTTCTATTAAAATCAAATCACAACTATTACATAATCAAAAGCATAAATAATTAACTTATCAAAGGAAGTGGAACCTGATAACAACCATCAAACTAAACCAGTTCTTTTGGTGAGTATCAGAAGGAAATAATATAATCAGTGCCAATGAATAAATAAATCTTAGTGAAGTAAAATAAGAACATTGTATCAGTTCAAAGAGCTTATGTGAGAAAATTAAAATCAATAATTAAACAATAATTCAACAATTCAGCAGCCCCAACAATAATTCAATTTAGCAACAACTCAGAACTAAAATCATAATAACAACAACTCAGAAAAAAATTAAAAAAATAATTCAGACAACTAAATAAAAAACACAATATCTCTAATAGAAGTGTAAAACTGGATAGAACCAGGCGCGAGACTGAGAAATTGAAATAAGTAATAGTGCAAAATCGTCGTATCAAAGAAAATATGTAAAATAGAGACAACCAGAACTAAGAACACGAACATATGTGAGAAATATCGAAGAAAATAGAGAAGCAAGAAACTAGTGAGAACAAATAAGCTTGGCAAGGAACAAGACGGTGAGTGCGTTAAACTAATAAACCACAATGAATGAGAGAAATTTTTAGTATAGCCGAGGACATCAGACAGCACAAGACGATGACGGCAAGTGAGAAGGAAAATGGACGCCGGTGGTGGTCAATAAATGACACCTGAGGATGAAAAGACAGAAAGACTGGTCAGGTAGGGTGAGTCAGGGAGAGAGCGGCATTAAATGGGAGAAGAGAAGAATTTAGGATTCAGATTTTCTATCACTCACCTATATTATTTATTTATTTATTATTTATTGCGAATCCACAGATATGTTAATTGGATCTGCAGATACAGGTGTGGTATCCGGCGATCCGCAATTTGATCTTATTAAGCTGCAGATCGAATTTTATCCGATCAGATGATAGTGCAGATTGGATATAAATAAATACTACAAATATATGAATATTATTTGATCTATATTCACCCCTAGTTATTTTAAAGTTATAGTTTTTTGGTGACTATTTAAAAGTTATAGTTTGCTAGTAATTAACTAATTATAACTTATGACTTAGTAATAAATGCTTAATTGGTGTTGCCTTGATAATTCAATAGATTTATGTATTGTGTTTTATAGTTGAATATAATGACATTTTTTTGGCAAATGAGGGTTATGATAGTAGCATGATTGTGTACACGTTGCTCGCTCTAATCAAATTATTGTATCTTCTTTTCCTAGATTGTGGTAGCTCTATATGCTAAGAGGAACTCAATGTGGCATCATATATTCTAATAGAATTCTAACATAAACAGGTATCATAGAGCACTGAAATAGGGGTTCTCTAGGACCCACCAAAATTATCACCACCCCCATATCCTTTTTCAGATATGCCAATAATTATTCTAAAGAAATAAAGTTGCCTAAATGGACTGCTTTAACATATTCACATTCATTAAATTCATGGTCCGAATTAAAGTCCAAATACAAGTCTTTAAGATCTAGGTCCTTCCTTTATATGCTTTATGCACTGCATAATAAATTAGTTCAACTACCCATAACCAAATTAAAGCCAATATCACCAATGATTAGAGACAAGGGAAGAAAGTCAGAAACCCATTACTTTCAGCATTAAATTAGAGTCTCTTCTACATGCATCGCATGCTTTTAATTTTTTGGTCAAGTTATATTACATGATCAATAAGATTAACCCGTGAATTGAGGTCACTATGACCCACCATTCGTTATGTAGTTGGACCTTATCAAAAATGACATAATGAAACCTTATCAAGTTCAAGTTTAAATAGTAAGAATGGGATCGATATATATTATGGTCCTGCCGTGCATTCATTCACCCTACCATATATATTTGAGTCCTAGTGCATTGTTTGCACTAGTTACATTAGTGAAGTTTAATTGAGAGGGTGAGAAACTCTATGATGAAATTAAATGATGAGTTATTAAAGTAGTGTTATTGTCAGTCACTATACCATCAACGTGTTGGACTACAATTTTCAGAACTTCACACATGTTGCAAATATCTATTTTAATTTTAGCATATATAATGTGTCAATGCAATGTGAAAAGTTGTGATTTGACTCGCTTCTCTATAAGATATATGGCCCTATATATGTTCGTTTATTTACAATATATACTATGATTATTGATGCATAGCTAAATAATCTAAATTAACTTTTGGCATATCATGATACTTACAAATTAATCCAATGATGATTTACTCATTCAACATTTAGTAACATATTCACCTTAGAAAAGCATGCAAATTAAAGGGGTTAAGGGGGTGAAAGGTATCATAAGCTTAAGCTTGTGAAGCAACTGCAAGTGTGAGTAAAATCAGAAAAAAGAAGAGTAAGGAAAAACTGTAATTATTGTATATTTGATTAATGAATCTGATATACAGGGGTTGGTTTATATACAGGAAAGTGTAGGGGAATGTGGTTAGCTGGCTAACAGAATTTATAGTTCAGCATAACAGAAAACAACAGAAGGAGAAAGAGAAACGTGTTGCATAACAAACTTCACCAACTTATTGATTGAAGTTCTAACTGAAGCTCCTGAACTTTCACGTGTCTTCATCATCATTCCTTGTGTCATGCCCCCTCAAACTCAGAGATGTAGAATTTGGCAAATTCTGCACCTTGAGTTTGTTCCTGAGATCAAGGAAGGCTAATGAGGGAAGGGCTTTTGTGAGGGTATCTGCGATTTGGACTGTGCTGGGAACATGGCTCACCTGCACTGTTTTGCTTGTAACATGATCCCTGACAAAATGCAGATCGATTTCGAAGTGCTTTGTCTTTGAGTGCAAGATGGGATTTGCTGCTAGAAGGACAACACTCTGGTTGTCGCAATAGGCCATGGGGCTTCATGAACAGGCCATTTCAACTCTCCTAGTAGACTTTTGATCCAAACCAGCTCTGCTACTAGATCAGCCAAAGCTCTATACTCTACCTCTGTACTTGATCTGGCTACTACTCCTTGTTTCTTTGATTGCCAGGAGACCAGGTTTCTTCCCATATACACACAGAAGCCTCCAATTGATTTTCTGTCACTGGGGTCACCAGCCCAGTCTGAGTCACAGTAGGCTGTTAGCTTCATGGAGGGATCTTTGTGAAGTTTGAGACCAAAAGTTGCAAATCCACTTACATAACGCAGTATCTTTTTCACCAATTTCCAGTGTGATTCCAGTGGAGTTTGCATGAACTGGGCCAACTTGTTTACACTGAATGCAAGGTCAGGCCTTGTTACTGTCAAGTACTGTAAGCTTCCTACCACTGATCGATATAGGTGAGGATTTTCAAATTCTGCTCCTCCAGTGGCTTGAATTTTCAAGGATGATGGGAGTGGTGTTGAACATGACTTGCAGCCACTCATGCCTGCTTTTGCAAGGAGATCTTTTACATACTTGCTTTGAGTCATTAGCAGTCCTCCATCACTAGTCCTGATCACCTGAATTCCCAGGAAATAATGGAGCTCTCCCATGTCCTTGAGAGCAAAGGCTGAGTTTAGCCTTTGAGTAACAACTGTGATTGCCTCATTCGAAATCCCGGTTACAATGATGTCATCAACATAGATTAGCACATAGGTAATTGAGGAGTTTGTTTGTTGGACGAACACTGAGACATCAGATTTGGTTGGAGAGAAGCCAAATTTCTGAAGGGCTGAGGAGAGTTTGTGGTACCAGGCCCTGGTGCCTGTTTCAGGCCATAGAGTGCTTTAGTGAGCTTGCACACCAAGTTGCTATCGCTTGAGACATAACCTGGTGGCTGTCTCATATAAACGTCCTCTGTGAGTTCACCATGTAAGAATGCATTGTTAACATCCACTTGCCTTATTGACCAGCCCCTTGCCAAAGCAATGGAGAGTATTATTCGAATGGATGTCGGCTTGACTACTGGACTATATGTCTCAGTGAAGTCACAGCCTGATCTCTGGGCGAATCCCTGAGCCGCAAGTCTTGCTTTGTATTTTTGTAAGCTCCCATCTGCGTTATATTTGACTCTATAGACCCACTTGCTGCTTATGGCTTTCCTACCAATTGGTAGTGACACCAGTTCCCAGGTGTTGTTCCTTTGCAAAGTCTCAAACTCTGCATCCATTGCTTCTTTCCACTTTGGATCATTTAGTGCCTGTTGTACACTTTTGGGCTCCAAACTTGCATGAAAGACCTTTGGTTTTAGTGAACCAGTTTTACTTCTTGTTATCATAGGTGAGAGTTTGTGACTGTATCACAGGGTTCAAGAGAGGTTGAGGTTGAATCCCAGGGAAGCATAGTTTCAAAGTCTGATATAGGGACAGGGACAGGTGTGTCAGATGGAGCTGTGTGAAGGCTAGAGGTGGTGGTAGGTTGGCAAGAATTTTGACTAGAAACTAGAGAGGGAACATTGAAGCTGGAGGGAATAGTAGGAGAGGTGTTTTGTTGGTGCTGACTAGCAGGGCTACTTCGGGGTGGAGATGTGTTGTTGGAAGGTGCTGTAGGAGGTTTGGGTATGACTTGTAGTGGTGGTAGGCTAGGATTGAGTGATTGTTCTTGAGGCTGCTGTATTGCTTTGCTAAATTCTGAGTGAGGGTCCTTGAAAGGGAAGTTAGTTTCATCAAATACTACATTTCTGGTAATGACTGTCTTGCCGGAGTTTGTGAGACACTTGTAGCCTTTGTGTCTAGTACTGTATCCAAGGAACACACAAGTTGAGGACCTGAACTGGAGCTTGTTCTTGTTATAGGGCCTGAGATGTGGAAAGCACTTACATCCAAACACTTTTAGGCTATCATATTGTGGTTTCTTGTTGAGCAATCTCTCAGTGGGTGACACACCATTCAACACTGGTGTAGGCAAGATATTTATGATTTGTGCGACTGTTGTGAAGGCATCCCCCCAAAACTTGATGGGCATTGATGATGCAGCAAGCAATGTGAGTCCCATTTCCATGACATGTCTATGCTTTCTCTCAGTCGTGCCGTTTTGTTGATGAACATGTGGACAGGAAAATCGATGAATGATACCTTGTTCTTGTAGTAACTTCGAGAGACTGGTGTATTCTGCTGCATTGTCACTTTGAAACATTTTCAATTTAGCATTTAGTTGCAATTCAACCATGTGCTGGAAATGTAAAAATATAGATTTTAACTGAGCTCTACTTCTAATAAGATAAATCCAGGTAAATTTAGAGTAAGCATCAATAAAATTGATAAAGTAGTTGTTGCCATTTGAATCAGGAAATGGAGCAGGACCCCAAATGTCAGAGTACACTAGTTCTAATGGCTTATTGTAAACAGATTCAGAATTAGGAAAAGGTAAGACATGGGACTTTCCAATGCAACAGGAGCTACAAGGAGACTTATTAGGTGAAAAAGAAAGATTACAAGACTTTAGGACTTTGGAAACAACAGCAGCTGAGGCATGTCCAAGTCTGGCATGCCAGAGCATGTACTGGTTTGTGTCTGTATTGAGTGAGCTGGTGAGTGCAGAGGGTGAGTGTTCAGGACGAAAATTGAGAAGCCTGTACATGTCTCTTGTAACATCCCCTTGCAGGATTACTTCTTTAGTATCCTGAGATTTGACATAACAACCATAAGAGTGAAATTCAAAGAATACATCATTATCACAATAAAATTGATAGACACTGAGTAGATTCTTTGTAATATCTGGTACTAGTAACAGTTTTTGCATTATTAGTTTCTTTGAGCTCAAGTTAGTTTTGAAATATACTTTTCCAACACATTGAATGGCCAAACCTGTACTGTTCCCAACTACAACTTGATCTGGCCCCTCATAGCTTTGTTTCTCTGCCACATTCTCTGGATCAGCAGTTAGATGGTGAGTAGCCCCAGAGTTTGGATACCAAACTGCATCTTGAATGTTGCAGGGTTTGCTAGAACACTGCTCATGTTTGCTTTTGGTTGCTCATTCTTCTGTTGCCTGTTGTCATACCTTTCTCTGCGCTGAGGCTGAGAGTAGTTGATTTGCGCATCATCATCTTCATACCTATACCAGCAGGTTCTTGCAGTGTGGCCAAGCTTGTTACACAATTGACATTGGGGCCTGGCTTGCTCATGAATCCTTTCTTGACCTTGTGGTGATATTCAATAGCCTTGGTATTTATCTGAGTAATTTTGATTTCTGGACCTGTCTGAGTGTGATTGCCGTCCTCCCCTGAAGCTTTGGGATCTGCCTCTACCTTTGAAATTGCTTCTTGATCCACCTCTTTGAATGAAATTTGCCTAATAGCTTTCTTGAGGATACTGACTTGAGTAACTTGATTGAGCCATGTTCACTTGTACCAGGTGATCTAATTCAGGCTTTCTGAACCTCTCTAACATGCTTTCATGTGCCAAAAGAACTGCTTCTAGCTCTCCAACTGTGATTCCTTGAGATCTTGTAAGAATTGAGGTGAGGACTGGTGCATACTCTTCAGTGAGACCGTGAAGAATTGCATTTACATGCTCACTTTCACTTACCTTTTCTCCTACCGAGATTAGTGCATCAATTGTGCTCTTGATTGTTAGCACATAGTCACTCACTGATGCACCAATTTTTGTGCTGCTTAGCTTGTTTCTCAACTGAATTATTTTTGCTTTGACCTGCGATGCAAAGTGACTCTCCAGCGTATTCCAGATCTGATAGATGAAGACACAGCCAACCATTCGAGTTGTGTATGGTTTTGTCATTGAAGCTAGCAACCACGATTTCAGCAATGCATCTTGCTTCTTCCATCTTTGAAATTCTGGATTGGCTTTTCTAGTTTCGAGAAATTTCAGTGAAAGGTTTGCTCCTGTGATATGATCGAGTAAATCATTTCCTTCTATTGTGGCTTCTACCTAATCTTTCCATTGGAGAAAGTTATCATTATCAAGCTTCATGTATATCGGATTTGCTTTGAAACTAGGTACACTCGCCGTTGGAGCTGAGTGTGAATCAGTGAAGGGATTCTGTGGCGCAGCCATAGTTTGTGAAGGAGCCAAGCTCTGATACCATGAAAGGTATCATAAGCTTGTGAAGCAACTGCAAGTGTGAGTAAAATCAGAGAGAAGAAGAGCAAGAAAAAACTGTGATTGTTGTATATTTGATTAATGAATCTGATACACAGGGGTTGGTTTATATACAAGGAAGTGCAGGGGAATGTGGTTAGCTAGCTAATAGAATTTACAGCTCAGCATAACAAAAAGCAACAGAAGGAGAAAGGAAAACGTGCTGCATAACAAACTTCACCAACTTGCTGATTGAAGTTCTAATTGAAGCTCATGAACTTTCACGTGTCTTCATCACCATTCCTTGTGTCAGGGGGCATGAACCAAATTAAATTGGGTTAGTCTAGTAGTTAGTTCACTAATCTATTGAAGTAAGTGTCGCTGGTTCAAATCTCGCTTAATGACAAATTTTTAAATAAAACTCTTATTTGTGATGGATTAATCTTTGATTTATTAAGATAAAAAATACCGTAAAAAAAAAAACCATGAACCAAACAAGAAAAATTGGACATTGAAGGTTTTATATCATTTTCTTACATTATTTTACCTCGGCTCGATGCTTTTACTTTCTTATATACACCTCATTATATTAATCTTAAGATGAAGTAGGTAATGCAAGGTATGTGCCGACAAACTACACTAATAATAAAGTGTTTTCTTTGACCAATCTATTAAAAGTTTCCTAACACAAGAAGCATCATTCTTAGAAGATAGAAGAAATCAACATCTAACTTTTTTTTTATTTATTATTTTTGGAACAAACATATGCAACCACTAATCAAGTAACATATTTTATAATCCACAATTGACATCATTATAATCATTTCTCAGTTGAGTGAGAGGTCTCACTCAAACTCCACCAAATGTAATTTGGCCACCACCTATGTGTCACAGTTAACTACCTCTGCTCGAAAATCTACCCTAGGAAGAGGAACCGCCGCAAAAAATGCGTCCTTGAAATTGTTTAATATTCCTCTATCATACGGGTTTTTAGAACCCACATAACGTTGCCGAAAATTCTCATAAGCTGTCTGCAATGAGATGTGAGCATGTTAGAAATTTTTTACACTGAATTAATGTGGCATAATTGTTAACTAACTCGTTTTATGAATAATAAGTATATGTATTTATCGGAGTTCAATTAGAAAATTAACTATATTTTAATAATATTAGTCAATTTTTAAATTATTTTTTATTTTAAATTCTAAATTCTAAATTTTCAATTTTTAAAAAAATAAAAATTAAAAAATCACGTTGATTCTAATTAAAAGTTAGTTCCTTATACATGTATAATTGTACATACTTATATTCTATTTGCTATTAGATTTTGTGATTATTTTGTTTCCATAATTATTAGTTACTACTTTATTTGTGCATTTTTAAAGTATTAATTACCTGGTTTATTGCTATCAAATAGACATGGTAGATAGCAAGGGCTCCTAAAAATCCAATAGCATTGAAGGCAAGTGCAGTCAATGCTAATGTTTCTGGGCATGTCTTTACCATTCCAATAAATCCATGCACATTCTTTCTATGTAGTATCCAACAAGAGAAGGCAAAAATGTACACAAAGAAAATTAAGCCTGATATCACTAGTGCCATGTAAGATCTACAGTTCCTCTGCATTTACAATCATCAAAACTCAAGTTACATGAGAAAATATCAAAGAAAATACACTATCTAGGACATCATGTTAAGGTTACATTGTATATATTCTAATATAAATTTCATTTGTGTGCATTTTCAGCATAACTATGTCTTTTATTTAAAAAAAAAACTTAACTATTATATATTATTATATAAATTTAATATTCGCGCACTGTCTGTGAAAAAGAGTTTTACAAAGATAATTAATCGTGTATTATCACATCAATAAAAATAACTAATTTTTAAATTTATTACTTCAAAAATCATCTAAAGTCATGAATCTAATTGCATTACTGTGTAAAATTCTACCGATTCATTAAAATTAAACTATTATTATACAAACAAACATGTTTTTAACTCAATTAACTATTATCTGAAGAGCTATACAAATAACAACAGCATAGATCTAATTAGGGTACAATGTAAAATTTTTGTTCACTAAGATAGTTATTGGTAATTAATTGAAGTTGTAATAATAATTAAGCGTACCAATCCAATGCATTGACCAACCCAAGGGCAGTGATGATCATATCTCTCAACACAATTGTCACATATTGCACAATGGCTACTTCTAGGTGGTCGGAAAATCTTACAAACTCGACAGTACTTCAGTTTCACTTCCACCCCATTGATGGTTGCCTTTTTACTTCTTGTTCCATCACTAGTACCAGCCTTTTCCAATTCCAAAGTTTCTTGATCATTATTATTTCGAGGAATAATTCCCGGGTCAGTTGTGCTTACTTGAATCAAATTGACAAGAACCTACATTTAATTAAACAACACATATAGTTGCAATCACTAATTAATTAATGTGACAACCAATATTCAAATTAAACTTGAAATAAATAATAATGGGGGTAGAGGCCGGGACCAACAACGAATGTGAAAACCAAAGAGAATGTAACAATGAGGGCAGAGTGATGATGAGGCATGTCCTTAACAACATATCTGGCAAAAATCCAACTTGAAAGGACTATAGAAGTAGCGGTGAACATTAACCCTCTTGGATTTGGACCACATATTAATCTCCCATGCAAGAAAAAGACCTGCATGATCACAACATGTAATGCACAATTTTAGTGACACACTAATTGATACATCATATCATAGACTATATAGTAATATTATAATAATAACAAAGTTTAGTTACATTTTTCCCTGGCCAAACTTGGTAGACTCTAATTGTGTCGGATTTTTCAATGACACCAAATTGAATCAGTTGACCCTCGCAAGCCCTCTTCATATTGTGCAACTTTGCCTTTAGAGTAATCATCAGACTTTGATTTCCATGACCAACTTTGGGTTCTAATTCAATTGCTTTGTTTGTGTCAAATAAAGCAATCGGTTCCATCTCTTCTATTTCTGTTTCAGTTGGTCTCATTTCATTACAGATCGAAGCAATTTCTTTTTCCATCAAAAGGAGAAATTAGTTTCTCACAATCTTAGAATAATCAATTGCAAATAACCCCTCATTCTAGTTGCTTAACTACATTTTCACAGTTTCACCCGAACAAGCAGTTACCTAGTAAGCCTAGGTTGGAGTACCAGTAACATTGGGCTAAGGCCCAAAATAAATGCAAAATATAATAGGTTAAATTTTGTAATAAAATGTAACCCAAAAAAAAATTATAATAAAAAAAATTAAAATTTTAATGC
>NC_029792.2:7077668-7084049 GCF_000816755.2 Arachis ipaensis
ATATTAGATAACTGTGTAAAAGATTTACGCAGTAAAGACATTTAATTGTGTGTGTAGTCCAAGTGTATTAAAGTGAATAAAATGTACTAGTTCATATTGTATTAAGCTTATTAATCAGTCACAAATATCTCGAATTACTTGTGTGTGGTCCAAGTGTATTTATAGCGGTTGTTTTCTTTATGGAGAATTCTTGGGAGGTGTTTCATGACAATCATGTTTTGTGGATGCAGAAGAAGGACTTAACAGATTCACGATGTTAAGATATGACATACTTTAAGGGTAAGGCATCCATACTGCTATAATCATAATGTTATTGGACCTTGGAGTGCATGACATGCATGCACCGTACATGTTCTTCCACATGCATGCAAGTGATTAGAAAAAAAGAAAAGGAAAATTTCACTTGGCAATTGACTCGTGGTTTCTGCTTTTATCAATGTGTGTTCATGTGCTCCATGTGAGGCTGCTTTGCTTTAGGGGCCACGCTAATCACTGCCTTATTATTTACTTGAAACTCATTGCAAAACAAATTTATCATACATACTACAACTTTACATCAACTTTTTAGTAAGAACTAAGAACTAAGGATTTTTCATTAAGAAACTTCATCTTGAAATGGGGGAAGCCCAAAACAAAAGAAACTTCTATGTCTGGTTCCTGAGGGTATCCTTAGGTCTGTTCTGCTGGACTTTGCCCTCGGCCCTTAATGGACCTTGCCCAAAAAGCCTTTCTTTTCGACTTATTTTATTGGAATGAATTTAAAAATAATATATATTATTGATTAGTACAAGAAACTATCTAAAATATTTTAAGAAAGTTTTTTAATGATTCAGATCACTTTTTTGGAACTCCGATGATCCACTTACGGTTAGATTACAGGTTTTATTTTTATCCTGTAGCATGTTGTGAAATATTTCGAATGTTCCTAAAATAAAGTGAAAATTGACTATAGAGACAGTGATCCGTGATCAGCTTAAAGCATAAATGAAGCCAAGTTGCAGCTCAGTCAGCTGGATGAAGACTTATATCCATTGGACTACGAAGAGCAAAATTGACTGAATTTGAGCATGTATTAAATTTTTGAAGGATTTTTTTTATTATGGGCTTTTTTGTCACTGTTGGCATTATTGGAATAATGATGGTATTGGTGATGCAATTAGGAAAAGAAAATGAAGCCCGTTATCAAAATGTTCCATGGAAGAAGATTAGTGCAAGGAAAAGATTTGTTCGTTAAAAATTGAACACGCAGGCGTTTTGTAAACCCTCGGTGCCCTAATGTGATGGTGAGCACCCACCCGTCCAGGTTTGGGTGCTGTCCTCATCCCTCATCGTGTTTGTTCTGTGTGTGTTTTTCGTGTTACTGTTTCCTTCAAGATCTGTCACTTCTATGAAGCTCGTCAGTCACGTTAATAACACGTGAAAGTCGTCGCAGTCAGTCGTTGGTGGTCGTTGAGGTCTCATTGCTTCAAGCGTCAGTTCAGGTGGTCATCTACGTTTGCCGTGTGTAGGTCACTAGTCAGGTGAGCTTCATTCGGCCAAGTTTTTATTTATTTATTTATTTTCTTTGCTGCATGTTGATTTTGTTTTTGAAAGTTTAATTTGTTGCTGAAATAATTATTTTTCGTAGTAGAATTTGATAATGCTGTTGTGGTTGAAAATTATCATAATTTAATATTGTTGTTGAAAATTATAATGATGTGTGATTGTTGGTTTGACTTCAATTTCTAGCCAAACATATGACTGAGCAAATGTTTTGTTGCTGGAAAACTTGACCGCATTGAGTTTGTTGCTTAATGTGATCACTAAACGTTGAGATTGTTGCTGTAAATAATCCGTTAGCCAAATCCTTTAATGCTGTAAATGCTTTGTTTGTTATTTCGTTAGAATTTGGTAAAGTTCGGAATTTGTCATATGATGGCATAGGCTTGTGCTTTCAGATAATCCTGTAAGTCTGATTTAGGCATTTTCACCTAAGGAAAATAACCCCATTCTAAGTTTGCCTAATTCCCCTAAAGTCATGTTCGAAACGTGAATACCCTTTTTTCTAGAAATATATAAATCGTCTCAGGGTCTTGTGGTTTATATAATACGTTAACCACTGCACCCTAGGACGATTTATGAATGAATGACTTGTGAACAGTAACACGTAAATCGTTCGAGGGTGGCCAACTTGAGTAGTTTGTTAGTAAATCGTTACAGGATAGTTTGTTTTACGTATGTCAAGACTAAACCACAACCGCCTGGCACGATTTACTTTTATCTCCTAACCCTTAACAAGGTGTCACGATTTATGCTCAATTTGGCACACCCCATCGGTACCCAACCACCATTTACTCTCAAGTTAATAAAGCTTAAGAGCCAAAACGATCGATCAAGAGTATGAGTCTATAAATACAAGAGAATGGTGTACTTGACTCAAACGTAAAATACGTAAAATTTATTGAGTTTGAAAGAGATTTGAGAGAGGTGTAATTTGAAGTATTATATACATCTATAACACATTGTTGAGATAGGCCATTTTTAGATTTAAAAAATTTAAAATTATAAAAGCGCTTTCATTGATCATTTTTTTTAAAAGTACGAGTATATTGATTTTTAAATTTAAAATGATTGATTTTAAACCGTTAATTTTCTTGAAACTGAATAAACAAAAATAATCATATGAATACAATAATACAATGAAATCAGAAATTGAAATAAAAAGATGTATCTTTAATTTTTAAGTTAAAATTTAAATAGATATAATTTAAATTAAATTTGAATTAAATTTGATATCAGTAAACGTAGTCGTGTTATTGTATTCATATGATTGATTGTGTTGCCAAGGAGTTATAGTTTAACTGGCATAGTCTCTCCATAGTTACTTAAGAAGTTGCGAGTTCAATAATTATAACCTGAAAGATCAATGTACTCGTATCAATTTTAAAAAAATTATGAATAAAAGTGCTCTTATAATTTTAAGTTCTATAAATTTAAATATGGCATATTTTAACAAAAGATATAGATGTATATAATGCTTCAGCAGATATAGTTTTGATACCAAAAATGTGAGTGATGTCACTGTGTACGTTAAAATTTGTTATGTCCGTAATTCATGGTTTCCTATAATTACATTTGAGAGTCTTGCCGTGAATAACAACATCGACTAGCAAGTTTGGCGAGGAGCCGTGTATGTGGAATGAGCCGCTTGGGGATTACTGGATGGATGGCAATGTTCGTGTTTTGAATCAACAGGTACGATGCGTATACCTTGCGATTCTTATGTCTAGGGTGCGAGTTGATTTAAAGTAGATGGGTATGTGCGGTTACATTTGTTGTTGCAGTTATTAGGGATTGTTAAGCATGTCGTGTTTGGAATTTGTTAAATGAGTTTGGGCGAACTGATAATGGAGTTGGTAGTATTAGTAGTAGGTATGAGGATTACGTTGCGAGAGCTGTTATTTTTTGTGTTGAGGATAATGGCCCGGATCTAATATGTAGAAGGAAAGAACGATTGGTGTTTTTTTGTTAAGTAGGGCGGGGCTGTAATATTTGAAGGAGCTGAAAAATGTAGGGACGGATGTTTGCTGTAGGTTGGGAGGTTAAAATTTTAAAAAAATTGAAGAGAGTATATTTTTAAAAACATTTGTGATTCCGTTGAATATTTATGTTTTTCCCCACATTACGAAATATATATTCATTTTTGTGTGAAAATATTTAGTTTATCTATTTTTTAACTTTTGGAATTAAAAAAATATATTTTACTTGCATTTGTTAAAATGAACATCGAAAAGAATAGACGTTATTCAACAGTCAAAAAATTCAATCAAATATCAAACAAGCACAAACACTTATCCATTCGCGATAACTGTTCAATTCAAAGTCGCATCATTTACATATGCACAAACAAACTCAATCATCAATCAAATCACCAAACAAAGGTGAACTAACGTGATATTCTCGCCCAACCAATTCACTTCTATATCAAACCCGTCTCACCAACGGGGACCAATACATCAATGGCAATCTAAAACAAGCCATTGTCTAACTCATTTATCAAACAAAGACAAGATATTATCGCTCTACTATCACATCCCTAACAAACATAAGGGACCAACATACCAACGGCAACTATTGCCTAAACCAAATATCAATCTATCAATTACTCAAATATCTATCAAGTCAAATTCAATCAGTCCAAACCAAATTAATCTCACAACACTACCCTCATCAACAAACAGTGAATCTCGAATCTTCACATCCTCCCTTACCCGGTTATAAGAGTCGTGATCCTCAACTTTATATTTTTCCTTACCTACAATTCTTTCAGAAAAGCAAAAAGAAGAAGAAACAGCGGCAATAACACAAATTAACCTCTTTTACTCATGCCTTTAAGACTCCAAAATGCTTCAATAGGAAAGCAATGCTACATTTAATAAAACTATTTAGTTCCATGAAAAATCCTAATCGTTGCATCTATTAAATCAACGGTTCAAAATTACATTGGAAAAACCAAAGGCACAATCAATGACAAGACTGCTACACTTTCCAATACACGTTAACTTCAAATCACGTTTGAAATTCAAATTATTTTATTCCTTATTTTAATAAAGTAAGTTGATATGAGGCTCCATACCTATAACTCAAACCGCCGAGTTATAACTAAAAAAGCTCAACTTGCTTTACCAAAATATAGCTAGGCTAAGCTTGGGGGCTATGATATGGCCGCTTTAACTCGTCCTTAATACTATAACTCGACAGTATACGTTATATGGTCGTTATAACTCGTCCTTAATACTATAACTCGACGTTATAGATCAGTTATTAATAACGGGCACCAAAAGAAATATTATAACACCCTGATATGCTATTACTCTCCATTAATGCGAATTATTGAGAGTATAACTGCCCGATGCTTCATCCCAAAATATAAAACGGAGGTAAAATGTTTATTTGATTCATTACATTTTCTACAAAGCTTATTACTCACTTACTGACTTGAGCATCGGAGTTTCTTTTGCAGGTATCTAGCCTCTTGTTCTCTCCTTACTGACGTATAACTCATCCCGATAGAAAGTTTGCAAATACTCATCAACGAACGAGTTATACACCGCCCAA
Source organism: Arachis ipaensis (assembly GCF_000816755.2). Classification (NCBI taxonomy): domain Eukaryota; kingdom Viridiplantae; phylum Streptophyta; class Magnoliopsida; order Fabales; family Fabaceae; genus Arachis; species Arachis ipaensis. The sequence continues at coordinate 7,082,766 of NC_029792.2, forward strand.
CCTCTATAAGAACATTTGATATTCATGATCTAATGCTAATTGGATTAGTAACATTCGACATTTCATACAAATCATCCAAATTTTGCATTGTTATCTTCATGTGCGAACCAAAGCTTCAATCCTTGTTCTTATCGACACTAAAACCCATCTTCTTCCACACATTTAGAGTACACTATTTCCATAACTTCCGCACTAATTATAACTTGTTACAAATAGTGCAACCAATTTTTTTCAACTCGTCCTCTTCATGAAGTGACAAATCCAACAAATTTTAGTAGTGAGATAAAAATAATTAACTGAACAAAGAGACTAAAAATTTTGTGTCCTATGAAATGTCAAACACCGAGTTGTCCTTTTTAGGACTCAATAAAATTAGAAATTTAGAACCATTCTTGTTATTATTGTTGACACTTTAACCGCGATGCATTTGTGGTTACGTAGTGATACCCTTGAGGGGTGGTTCATATTGAAGACCCCTCAGCATTTATATCTCCATTTTTTGTAGCACTATGCTATGCTTTTCATTACCTCTTCAACTTTTTCTAGCAAATAATAAATATTTGAGAAGTGGGTTGGAATTTAAGATTCGCTTATTTATGATACTATCACAGTGGATTTGTTTCTAATAATGCTTTGATGATTCAATTTCTAATACCACATGTCTCCATAATTGAATAGGGCAAGATTTAGTTAACATGTGTTACAAGATTATTAATTAAAAAAGTTTACATAAAATTCACGGATTTAGCTAACATGTGTCATAAGGGCACATGATAAATTTATCATTAGTAAAAAATTTTAAATATTTTTATTTAATAAATATAAAATAAATACATTAAAAACTTAAAACTTTTGTATTTTAAAAAAAAAACTTTTTTTTTAATTTATCATTTTAATGTGTGCTCTTAGATAACATGTGCACTTAAAATATATGCTAACTAAACCCTATTACATAATATATTTATTATTAATATTCGAGTCTTGTCACACACTTGGTATACATCGATCACATTTTTATTTGTTTTTTATAGAATACAAGAAGAATTATAACTTCGTATAATTAAAGAATCTATAAAAATATAATTCAGAATTGACTAACTTTGATTCTTCATTATAATTGAGTGAGAGACAAAAAGTTATAAAAAAGACAAAAGTTAAAATCAAACAACAATAATTCTCTTTATATTTATAGGTATAGATAATGTCTCTCTCTCTATTAAGTAATTATTCAACATTTTTTATCATTTAATTGTAAACTTGAAACACTATAATATTTATGATAGA
>NC_029792.2:7085066-7099172 GCF_000816755.2 Arachis ipaensis
GATAGAAAATTTTTTAACAAAACAATTATTATATATAAGGCTAAAATAATTAAATAAAATATAAAAATAATATTTTTTTTAACAAAAATCAATTTTATTAGTGAGAGCATGTCTACACACTCTAATTCTCCACTAATGTGAATATTTGTATCTGTGATTCTTCTTTTTTTTCCTCTTCTTCCTCCTCGCATGTTTCCTCCTCATCGTCGTTCTTTTATTGATGCCGTTGTATGTTGCTGCATTTTTTTCTTGTTCTCTTCCTCTTCGTGGTGATTTTACAGCATTATGTATTTTTTTTCTTTTTTGTTTAATTTTTTCTTTTTTTTATTTTTATAAAAGGGTAAAACAAAAAAAATGATGAGAAGATGAAATAAAAAAGAGAAGATGAATAAAAAAAGGAAAAGATAATGATCACGAAGAAGAGAAATTTTCAGTTATGCATAATTTATCAAAAAATAATACTAAAATTTTTTAACCGTGACACAAATTTTTTAATTGTAACACAAAAAATTTTTTAATTTTGATATCAAATTCTTTTAACAATAACATAAGTTCTTATTAATTTTTTACATAAAAAATTAAAAATTATTAATAAATTATTTTTATTTAACTCAATTTTTTTATGTATAAAATTTTTTTATTTAATTTTATTTTTTTATCCTACTATTTTCATCATATTCACATACTAATATAGATAGCTTTTTCTTGGTCACTATTCTTTTGATCTTTTTAGCCATCATTTTAAGAATGAATTGGGTATTGCAATAAGTATACTAGTCATTTTAAGTAAATCAGAACATATTCTTTCGATTTATCATTCTCTATCTCTCTATTAGTAAATCAAAAACACTGAATATTTGTGCATAAATTGAATTAGTGAATCGATTTATATGCGTAAATTGAGTTTATTTGATTTAATTTATATAAATTTATTTAGGACAAATGTATGATCAATTTCTATTCAAGATATAGATATAATATTAGTTTCCAATCAATTTATTAACATAAATTACTCTTACTATAAACACTCATTTACAATTTTTTGTTGTTGTTTATGGTATCTTCCATTCTAATAGACTAAAAATTAATCTGTTGTTGATTTGAACTCCATTTAAGTGTTTGTTATTGGCTAATAAGTTATTGCATACACAAGACGATATTCGAATCCCAACACTTATTTAAGCAGATTAATAAACTGATCACTCAACCAATCTAAATTAATTAATCCTATCACAATTTACACGATAATTTTTTTTGTGTGTGACTATTTACACGATAAATTGATGCACAAGGTATCCACACCCCAATAATTAAACCAAAATAGCCGTGTCCTTTCTCTTGTTTTCCATTTGGCTCTATAACTTTCCTACGTAATCCCTCACAGTTTCCACTTCAACCTAATCAATTTGGCACTCTGGCCCAAACCACCCCTGGCCTGTTAAACACCCATGGACCCACCTAAGCCTCACGGGATAGGCTCTACATTCCACACCGAAGCTGCCTAGATAGAGCTATTTAGCCGCGGTCTATAGGTTCATACATTAAGGTAGGGTTTGTTTGCAAAAACTGAAACTGAGACTGGAAGACAAGAACTCAGTATTATATTTGTTGAGTTAGAGATTGGTACTTAAATTTGTGTCTCTATCTAAAAAATTTTAATATTTTAGTACCTCCAAAAAGTAGGGACACTGGAGACTGAGATTTTTAAAGATAGAGATAGAAACTTTAATAATATTTTGTACCTAAAATATCCCTATCCTAATTAACTAATGTTAACTTTACCCTTTCTTCAAATCAGATTAGGACTTCAGTATGAGCAGCCCCCTCACTCAATCTTCTCATTTGTTCTTCGAAGTGCACCTTGTGCATCGCCAGTGTCAGGACAGCCACCTTGTCGCCGCCGTCATAACCATCGCAAGGTAAGTGAGTCGCCATCGAAGTTCATCTTCCTAGGCCGCAAGTTTTCATGTCTTCATTTTCTTCTTCACAGGACAACATTCGAGGAACCCAGTTGAAAAAGTCTCCCCTGTTGCTGTCGAGTTCAACAGCTTCCTTGTCATCGTCATAGCTTGTGTAACCTAGGTTAGTTGTGGCCAAATTTCTTTATTGATTTTGTTCATTTTTTTATGTCGCGACTTACGTTCTGTGGATTTGGTTCTTTGTTCTACTAGATGCATAGAAAGAATCTTTCTTTTTCTCTCTTCAATGCGATTTGGTTCTTTGTTCTAATGTATAGATGCGTAGATAGCTTTTGTGGATTTGGTTCTATGTTCTTATGTCTTGTTTCATTAATTTCGTTTGTGTTGTGCTTCTTATGAATTGGTTTTGGTCATGTTTAGTTTTTTTGGAATTCATGTTTATGCAGCTTTTGATTTTGAACTTTTGATGCTCTTTTTGCATAATTTACGTCTGTTTAATGTGAAATTATGTAAATTATTTTGTAAATGTATGATTGTTGTGGCTATAACCAACTCACTCACACTGATTTCTGAAATTGCTACGGATGAAAAATTTGTTAGCTTAGTTGTAGTTTAAAGAGTAGTGGCACTCTAGGACTAATTTATAGCTAATAAAATTTTATACAATTGCACCAAGCACTTTATTTGAAATTGGGTTGCACTTTGTTAGGAGAACGTATTAATCAGCATCAGTTTTGCAAATTTAACATATTTCAGGAGTTGACTAAATTGCTATTATCTTTACTAAACCCCTCTCTTATCAAATGAAGTAGAATTTTTATTTTAGCTGTAAAAGGTAAGATAGTCTTGAGTCTATTGAATCTTCAAAATTAATGATTATTAAGTTCATTTGAATTATTTAATCTGCACAAGTCTAATTAACTTTTCTCTTTTTAGTTGCGTGACTTGTTAAGATGTTGTTAGTTAGTATAACTCCAACTACTTTTTTCAGAATCTGCACAAGTCTAATAGCCTTTTCATGTTTTCTTGGTTAACTCCTTAGGATGAATAATCTCAACGACATTAATATAGTTTGTATGATAATCATGGATGATTCGAAGTAATAACTCTTAACACAACTCTTTTAATCTAAACCACAATAGCTTTTGGAAGACTTTGATTTGCTTAAAATACATGAAAAAGTCACTTTCAGTATATAAAATGAGAGAGGAAAATTGATATTTTCATTTAATGTGTGTTTCTATTGTATTTCCTGTTTTGATTTCCAATTGAAACTAAATTAAAATTGAGAAGTAAATAGTGTTAACTGTCTATTGGTTCCAGTTTCTTGATTTTGTTTTCGGTTCTAAGAAGATATAGCAGATTTTGCATCAAGAAGTATTAGATTTATTTGAATGTTTATGCGTTTTTTAATGTAATGACTTTGCTAGGAAGAAATGGAGTGGTAAAAAATTATTAAGCAACGCATGTGTTTTTATGAAGAGATGAGATCCAAGCATGAAGATTTGATGTTGTTCTTTGTGCTTACGCTATTTGTTTACTTTAGGGATAGAACTAGTGGCCAACTGTCGTTAGGCGGAAGAATGAATAGTAGAATTAGACGTGAGGCTTTAGAGCGTATTGTTGGTGAGGGTGATAGGAATTGTATTTGGGAGTTGAGAATAAACACAAATGCCTTTGCTAATTTGTGTGAGTTGCTCCAAGTTCACGGACGACTTAAAGAGGATGATCATGTAAGCCTGCCGGAGCAGGTTGCGACTTTCTTAATTATCTTAGCACATCACAAAAAAAAATCGTAGTCTACAGGTTAGATTTTGTAGGTCCAGAGAGATAGTGAGTAAGTATTTTAATAAAGTTTTGAATGCTGTAATACGTATTCAAAGCATTTTGTTTGCTAAGGCTACACCAGTTGAAGAGGATTGTCTTGACCCCACATGGATAAGGTTTAAGGTAGAGCTTACTCGATGTTGTGTATGATTCATATTTGCCTGAAGAATTCTATATCTAAGTATCATAACTTTCTATGGATGATAAGGTTGCTTGGGAGCATTAGATGGCACTTATATAGAGGTGACAGTCCCCGAGTATGAGAATGTAAGATACCAAACAAGAAAGGGTAAAATCTGCACCAACGTCTTAGGAGTGTGTAACCAGGAGATGAGTTTTGTTTATGTACTCAGTGGATAGGAGGGATCGGCATCTGATTCACGGGTACTTCAAGATGCAATAACTCGTCGTAATAGTCTTAAGATACCCCACGGTAATTATGCCATCTTTGGAGTTAAGTCTATACATATAGCTTGAGTTCACGATAGTTAAGCTTATATTGTTTGCATTACTTATTTGCAATCAGGTATTACTATTTAGTTGATGCTGGTTACACCAATGGTCCGGAGTTTCTAGCACTGTATAGAGACACTCGATATCATGTTAGAGAGTGGGCCCAAGGAGCAAATGCACCGTGCAATTACCAAGAATATTTTAATAGGGTTCATTCTTCCGCCAGGAATATCATTGAGCGATGCTTTGGTTTGCTGAAGAAGAGGTGGTCCATTTTAAGAATCCCTAACTTTTACCCTCTAAAGATACAATCTCAAATTATTATTGCTTGTTGTTTGCTGCAAAATTTCATTCGAAAGAGTATGAATATGGATCCGGAGGAGCAAGGTAGCATATTGGATGAATTTATGCCTGATGGAGATGAAGCACAGGATGGAATCATTGATGTGGTTGAAAACACGAACGAGTGGGCTCACTGGCGTGACAACGTAGCAACTGAGATGTATGAAGAGTGGCGAACAAGTCGTATGGAGTAGTGTTGTAAGAGCAGCGTAATGAACATTGTAATCGATTGAGTAGTGTTGTAGTGGCTGCATTTTAATTTGTATAACTTGTTGAGATGAGAAACATTGTAATAGCACCTCTTAATTTGTAATAGCAACTAACTGTTTATGGTTCAATTTTTCATATTTGTACTTGCTTATGGTGTGAATTGTAGGCTGTGGATTAATTGTGGTTATTTATGTTAATGTTTGCTGTTTTATTATTTTTTGTTACTTTATGTTAATTTTATTTAATTTAGTTAATTTATGTTCACAAAATTTAATTTTGCACAAGGTTGATTATCTTAATTTTGGTAGGTAAAAATGGTAACGGAGCTCTTAAACCACACTCACAAAAATGTTCCCCCGTTACATTGTTGTTGCCGTACGAACCACTTGTAGATCTTCTACTTGTGGAAGCCATTGTTAACCAGGCTACTATACATTTAACAGTAAGCAAAAATCATTTACTAAATTATCAAGAAATAGTAACACAACACAAAAATGAATCAACAAGTCCAAATAAAATTACTTAATGAAGCTAATCAAGATATTTCCTACATGTTTGAAGATGAAACTACACCAATTAAGGCATGTGGTGATTTGGTACAATTCAATGGCCACGAGAGGGATCATTCGCTTTCCAAGGAAGAGATATCTTTGTCATATTTAAAATCAAATGTTGGTGCTTCTAACTTTTTCAATAAATTTTTACATTCTTAGTATGTCAAACAGTAGTAAAAATACATTTCCAATTCAAAATAACACACCAGTGTGTACTAATTTTGATAAGGAAAAAGAGTGATTAGGAACATAATTATGATAAATAGTTCTCAAATTACCTTATTTGTTTTTCTATACAATAATCATCATAAATAAATTTATAAATATAACAATCACAAATTCACAAATAAGCAATTAACAAGCACAAGTAAGGTAAAAAAAATTTATCATGCGCAAACTATGGAATCAACACTCAACAATCACAAATTTCCAAATCTTAAAAAAAGATGACACAGAAATCAGAAACATAAAGCAAATGAGGGCAAATAAGAACTCGGATATAACAACTTCAGAAATCTTCAACAATTGATGAAGCACAAATCAGCAATTTTAAACAAATCAGGGCAAATCTCAAATCAGGTAATGAGGGATTTACACATTCTCATCCATATGAGGACAAATCAGAAAATGAGGGAATAAAAAATCTCTCGACGAAATTATCAACTTTGAACTTCACAAAATTAACAAGCAAATAAGGTAAATTGACAGAAGATACCAGGCCCGTTGACAGAGAAATAACGGAGACCAGAGGAACAGCTCCGAGATGGTGGCGACGCAAACCCACGAACGCGCAAACGGCAGCAACGTCACAAACCTAGGGGAGCAACTGGCGCCACGAAGATGAACCAATGGAGAATTGGAGAGGTGCCGTCGTCGTTCGGACCCTTGGAGGTGCTACCAGCGGCGGATCAAACTCTAGGATTCATTCACGGGAGAGGAGAGGAGAAAGTATAGAGGAGAGAAGAAAGGGGGTTAAGGTTGCATGCTGAGGAAAATGAAATTGGATTTGGAGGTTAGGGTTGTTAATTAAAATTAATGGCATTTTTATAATTTTAAATATTTAGTCTCTATTTTTATTTCAAACCAAATAGGATACTGAGACATAAATCAGTCTTGTACACTTTCACACTAAACACAATACTAATACTTATTTTTGTCTCTATCTCTTAATCTCTGTCTCGCAAACAAACGCTACCTAAAAATATGATCCCATACCTTCCAAAATCATTCTTCGATTAAGGGGACATCCAGTCATCCCCTCCCCATGCTCTTCATATTCCCAATAACACACGCAAATTATTCTACAAAATCTCAGCCTTCAACAGATTTTATACAATATCCAACGTTCTAAAATCCATGAGTACCAGTGTTCCAGTCAAGTACACTGGTACATGTGAAAACCTCCCTAAAATTTATAAGCATTGTGCTTTCTAATATTATAAATTCTCAAAGAAGAGAATAACTCTTAGGAAAGCTTTCACATGTGCCAGACAATTTTATTGTCACATTGCTATGTCATGTAAGGCTAAGTAGCAGGTTTATAATTTATGTGAGAATTACAAAAGAACCCTTGAAACGGTGGATGAAAAGACGAAAATACTTAATAGTAGCCGCTTGGATAGGTAGCTAAGGTGGGGAGGATCGAAGCTACTGGACTGCGCCTTCATAGAGCCAGGGTGCAGTAAATGACAAAAAGTTAAAACTTAAGTGTAATTTACTTAGATGTGATTAAAAAATAATTGAATACTATGTATAGTAAAAAATTGATATTATTGAAGGATAAAACTAAAATTTATTTTTATGTATCGCTTTTGTCCCCAACGTTTTCGTCCTATTTAAGTCCCTAATGTTTCAAAATCGTTTCAATTTTGTCCCACGACAGAGCAACATTGAGTCAATTTTGAAACGTTAGGGACTTAAATAGGACGCGATTGAAACGTTAGAGACAACTTTAAAACTTACCCCAAACGTTGAGAAAAAAACCGATACTTTACTCTATATTTTATATAATAATTATTCAATCACTCATTAAAAAATTAGTATAATCGATAAAATTACAATATACATTTGTACTAAAACTGTTTAATAAATTAAAAAAATTTAGAAGTAAATAATTAATAATTTAACACACATATGTAATTAAAAGTTTTTTTTAGAAGGGAGACCATGGTCCACGCTGGGTTCCTTGGTTCTGCCACTGGTGTTCGATGAAGAGAGAGATCGAATAAGAAGAATTTGGATATTCTAAAATAAAGTGAGATCTTTTATTAATGAATATTTTTTCTCTTATTTTTTTCTTGGTCCCACCTATGAAATAAATGGTGATAGATCATATTTTATACTCTAAAATAAAATTCAAAATTTAGAGGATCCAAATCCAAATACGAGAGGTTGATTTGTATTCGATCTTTATACGTATAAAAATATAAAAAATACATAATAGCTCACGTAAATGTATAAATAACATTTTTGAATTAAGAATATATAAAAATCTGTATGTTCATCATCAAATGGAGAACTGTTCCGGAGCTTACCTAGAACCGGATGGTGGTTGGACTTGTTTGTAAGGCCAAGCGCTAAAGGATGGTGGCCTCCGACTTGTTTTACGTCTGGGAGCCTCCGTCCAAGTTATGTATGTGAAAGAATAGGGGTGGTACCTGCAAAGACACTTCGATGCCTAAGTTAGTAAGGGGGTAATCATATTTTTAGAGTATTCGAACTTAGAGATATCTGTGGTGTCAGTGTATTTATAGGTGATGTGCCAATAACTATCGTTGAAGTGGATCCACTATTAGTGGATAACCGTCCCTTTTATCTAGGGGTTGTCGAGGTCTCCCTTCTAGAAGTGGGGGAGAGATTTACGGAAACAGTTACTCACTTAGATAAGTATGAGCTGCCTGCTTCAGTCTGATCCGACCCAAGGCCACTCTTCTTTATTGGGTTTAACTTATGTTTTGGGTTATGAAAAAGAACTATCCTAATATTGTTTCTGATCAAATTATAAACTTCTACAAATTCAATAATATTATACAATTAACACCACATTTATTTCGACTTGAATACTCACTTATAAGCAACACAAAACATATTAACTTCGTGTGGCAGATATGTTTTTGCAAGTCTTTGTTGACGTAAACAAAAGTTTTCAAATTCGATTCATTTTAGTATCGACTTAGCGTTTAATCTTATGAACAATTCTTTAGAATAAGCTACTTAGAGTGTATGATTTCTAATAAAAAAATATCCTAATATAAATTTTATTTGTTTTTTGGCTGGAATATAAATTTTATTTATTAAAATAGTCACATTATATTATTATTGCCACATACGTTTAATGGTCCATCTCACATTCTTACTGTTATATAGTGTTACTCATTGATCCAATCTTTGCATCGGCTCCCATAACATTCCAGCGGCTTGGTTCCAAACAATGGCTTCACAAAAAGACAAAAAAATGCATTCAACTGCCCACCAATTTTAATTTGGTTCCCGCTTCAACTTGTTAGAAGACTAGCCAACACCTTCTGTCTCCTTACTCTACCGCATAACTCTACCAATCCATCTCCACCCTTATAATTTTTTAATATATATCTCAACGGCTCTGCATTATGGCATAGAATATGCCAATAAAATTGTCTGGCACATGTGAAAGTTTTCCTAACTCTTAATTAGACATTTCATTTCACACTTTTCTATTTCCCTCCATCATTAACAATTCCCTTTCATATTCTTCTTTTCTTTTTTGTTGTTGTTTCTTTTTTTTTTTAATTTCGAACATATCCTTAGAATATATGTGCGAGTTAAAATTGAAGACAGATCGAAAATAAAGGTAGAATTTAGTTATTGATTCATTTAGTGTTTCTTTAATTTCTTTTTATCCTGAAAAATATTTATTTCGCAAATACACCGTTAAATCCTTCCATCTTCAACACAAAACACAACCACCTACGAAATTTTAAGGTGGAGGTTGGTGTTGGTGCAATCGTTTTCGCTTCTTGAACTCAAGGTGTTCGACAAAATGGGTAGCAGAGAAACTGCAAGTGCAAGTGTTGATGATGGTGGAACAAAACCAATGATGATGGAAGGGTGGTTATACCTCATACAATCCAACTGTGTGGGGCTTCAGTTCTTGAGAAAGCATTACTTCGTGCTAAAGGGTCACCATCTTCGAAGTTACAAGTACCTTCTTGCACTTTCTCGCAACAACAACAACCATCAGCTTCTTCCTCTCAGAAGTGCTGTTCTTGACTCCACCATTCGGGTCCTTGATAAAGGCAGAGAAACCATTAAAATAGAAAAGTAACTTCCTTTTCTTATCATCATCATAATTTTTTTACTCTGATCTCATTTTTCACCATCCTTCATTGTTTTCACCAATTTTTATTTTTCTTCCTTCAGGTGTTTTTCATGTTCACCCTTTACAGCAAGTCAGCACTTCCAATCACAACAATCAATTAAAGATAACTTCTTCACATTTTCATCTTTTTTTCCATTCATTTTTTTAAAAGCTATCTAGACCAAGTGGATCCACCAGCATTGGGTTGGTTGAGTGGATGCCAAAATCTTCGATGTTAGGCAGCATAGGGTCTAAAGAATGCAAAACCAAAAAGTTAAATTGGGGATTAGTCCAGTAAGTAGAGTGAACCTCATCCACTGAAAAGCATTTTTGTCTAAATTTAGTTATGATCAGTTACAATGACATTGTTCAATCCAATTAGCTATAATTAGTATGATGGATTTTTTTTATAAGAAAATGTGTATAACCATAGACATACTCACATCACTATTGTCGTTCATCTGAGTTCATCTGGAGAGTTGACAAGAAGCATCGGGCTTAGTCTGAAGGAAGGAGATGTCAACTCTGATAGTCAAAGGCAGGTAGTAGATGAGAATGCCCGACATAGCTCAGATGGAGTAGTAGTACATCAAACACAATCTGAGCATGCAACCCTTGTTAGCCTAAATGATGCTGATGATGAGTTTTTTTATGTTCCAGAACCATCAGACAGTGATGAGTTGGAAAATGGATGGATGCCTGATTGTAGTCACAAGAAGTCTCTGGTAAAAAGCTGTTTGATATTATAGTCTAGAAATTTAGCATGTTCCTTTTTATGACTCATCAAATGCTTACAATAAGTATATTCACCAACACTCTCAAGTCATGCTGTCCTCTGGCATATTTTAGTTATAAGTCTATAACCCTTATAATTCATGTAGTGCACTTGTCTTCTTGTACTTTTAATTGGAGAACTACACTAAACTTGGCATTTTCCTCCTATGGATTTGATCGTTTCAAGACTTCCGTCAAGTAAGTTGTCCACAGCTGCTAATTTTGTGAAAAAATTGCATGATCTTGCAGGTGATTAATATAATATGTATGTCATATCAAGATTATCCATGATTTTATTCTTCTATAGCTAACAATGTTAGGCACCATACAATGCAGTTTAGAAGAAGGGTTATGTGGACTTACACAAAATGGTCAGAGAAGACAGTACCTTATGGATCAACTCTTCCAAAAGATTTCTCTTGTACATTACCTTGCAGCTGGGCAGAACCAGATCCTTCCACTTTCCTGATTCGTGGGGCAAATTACCTCGAAGATCGCCAGAAGGTATAAGTGAAAAATGTTCATTTCACTTGGATAAATAATTCTAGGGACAAAAAGGAAAAAAAAGTACTTTAATTATATCATTCACAATGGATCCACTGCTGCTTGTGAATGTTCTGTTTTATTCCATTCTTTTAGTGCATTTGTATCATTTCATGTGCCAATCAGTTATGCCTTAATTTGTTTGTACAAATTTATTCCTTTATCGGGGTAATCAATGACTAGGTTAAGGCAAAGGGAACCTTGATGCAAATGGTTGCTGCAGACTGGCTGAGATCTGATAAAAGAGAAGATGATCTTGGTGGCCGACCAGAGAGCATTGTGCAGGTTCGTTATTTTTCTAATGATTTTCGGTTCCAAATGTTGATAATTTTCAGGCAATGCATTTTCAATTTATGATTAACATATTGACTGAGAAAAATCAACTGATGATAAAGAAAAATGCAGCAAAGGGTGGGCCCGAGTTCTTCTTCATTTTAAACATTCAGGTTGGGTTGGTTAATATTCATCTGTTTATGTAGTTCTTACTTAAAACTTGACATAATTAACACTAATTTGATGTTTATATGGACCATGTTCCAGGTGCAACTACATATAACCTAGCACTATATTACATGATGACTACACCTGTGGAAGATACCCCTTTGCTTGAGAGTTTTATCAAGGGTGATGATACCTACCGAAATTCAAGATTTAAACTCATAGCATACATATCCGAGGCTGGTTGAAGTCATCATCACTGGTTCTATATATATATTAGAATCTCTGATCCCCAGTGATTATAATTTTCATCCACAGCCAAACTTATGTTTTCTCTCCTTTGCGCGTTATTTGAAATGTTGAATGTCACAAATCATGTTTCAGGGTTCATGGATAGTAAAATAAAGTGTGCGAAAGAAGGCATGCTTAATTGGTCAAGCATTGAAAATTAACTATTTCCAAGGGAAGAACTATTTGGAGGTAAATTTTGAACTAATAATTAGACCAAGAGAATGAAGATAAATATTTAGGGTATTAAAAAGTTTTTCTTTTTTTCTTTCTTTGCATTTATGTGGTCCTTGAAGACGACCTTAAAATAAGTTGAAAGGAGGTGAATGATCGGAACTTTTGTGGGATGCATGCATCACATGTTAAACTCTCAATCATCTTGCAATGATTTGAATGAATGCTGATGTTGAAATGATGACATCTATTTTCAGCTTGGGGTTGATGTTGGATCATTAACTGTTGCAAGAGGTGTTGTAAGTCTTGTCCTTGGATACCTCAATCATCTAGTTATTGAAATGGCCTTTCTAATACAGGTAAAAATAACAATCATGTTCCTTTTTATTTTGAAGTAATTGTCACCATTTCCTTTAGAAGAGTGTTATTTAACGTATTTATGTACCATGTCAACATACCATTCGTTCATGACTGGGGTAGGACCTACACCTGGCCAATAATGGATGGATGATATGTCGGCTCAGAATACGATATTAACTGCCGTGTTGATATTTACTGCTGTGTTTTATGTGTTGTTAAAGGGAATACGCAGGAAGAGCTTCCGGAAGAGTTCCTTTCAGGGACACGCCGCCTTAACCATCTAGAATTCTAGATGCTTCCAAATCAGTTTCTTTGAAGCCTTGATTTTCAATGAGATATTTAAGTACCTTTGGTCTTATGAAGGAGGTTGCCATCTTGTATATAAATTGAAACAAGGAGAGTTCTTTGGTGGCTCCAATTCCTTTAATTGAATTCCAAAAGCCATTATTTTATTCAATCAAAGCAGTTTGTGATGATGTTTGGTACTAATCTTTCAAAACAATTGCATATCTTCCTTAGTTTTTGTTAGTAATGTAAATCACACATGAAGCTCATACATAAAAATATTATTCCATTTTTACCCCCTAAGTTGTCTTAAGAAGAATGTATCCAATTCATAGTCATAAACTACTTAAAGGTGGTACAAGGTAGAGGGATTTCAACACCATGACACATGAATCCATATTCCAATTATGCACAATATGTATATATATATATAATGTATGTAGGGGCTTGCTCCTTGAATAATACAAATGCCCCCACATTGTTTCGTTTGGCAAGCAAAACTATATGAAATTCCTAATTTTCGAGGCCGACATAACTTTAAATATTATTCCCATAAACTATCCTATCTGAGAATATAATTTTTTACATACATGCTATTCACATTTCGGTACACTATTTTTTTTTTATCTTTTATAGGAATAAAACTAACTTCGTTAACAGGTTTGTGTAAAAATAATAGCTTACAATCATGTTGTAAAAAAGTTCATAAACAAATAGAATAAAAATTTGTGTTATCTATATTTATTTTATTTTAATTTATCTATTATCTATCAAACAAATTATTACTTATTTGTTCACAACATTTATTTTTGTGATTATTATAGTCTATAGTTTGCAATACAATGTCTATTCCATGATTCCAAGATAATGCAAGCCATATGAGCATATCAAAAGGCAAAAGCTATGTGGCACCTTCTTTCTAAGTTTTCTTTTCCCTTTTTAAAATACTCCATTAGTTTCAACTACTTTAAATATTCTTACCAAGAATCATATGTTTTGCAAGTTGGTTGAAGTCAAGAGTCAAGACATTGCTATTTAGGGTTAATAGGAAAATATGAAAATGTTTAGATAGACAACCCAATTTAACAAGGCAACTACTCAAATAAAGATGGTAAAAACATCTTTTTATGAAGATTTTTGTGTTAAAAGTGTACTTTGTTTGTTTAGCCACATTTTAAAAAAAATAACACTTTTATAACATATCAAAATCAAACCATACATTTTATCATCTAATAGTACAAAAGAAGCATCTTCATATGAAGACAATAATAAAATCTTCATGGTAGTATCTACCATTTAACAATTGTAACAACTCAAAAGAGTGAGAGATGTGTGTATTCCAACATATACACATGCTGTAAAATATGCTTCTTTTTTTTTTTTTTCTTTTTAAGTAGTTGTTAAATTGAATTGTTTATCTTCCATTTTTCTCAAAAGATACATATAATGTGCTCAAGCTATATCAAGTGGTAAATTCATGTGTAATTTTTGGTTAAACAATTTGTTTCTCATTTTTTTCTGCAGAAATTTTAATTATTGTATTTAATTGAAACAACAAAAATAATTAATGCTCCAATAGTAGTATTAGAAACAAAAATACTCT
>NC_029792.2:7099932-7119752 GCF_000816755.2 Arachis ipaensis
ATAAATTAAAATTTTATATTTTTATTTATTAATAATTTATAAATTTTAAATAATACTTTTTATTTAATTCATTTTTAATCTATAGTTTAATATTCGTAATATTTTGAATGATTAATTATCACAGACTATCAAAACAATTCTTAGAATTGTTCTAAAAAAGAATAGTAATTTTAGTTAATACATTTAGTTAGAGCAGATTATCAATTAAGTAAACAGGCAAATTCATTTATAATTCTAAGCTTAGAGCATAATATATACATTATTGAATAACTATTATTATTTAAAAATTTACTTCAAATCTAAGTGTTATCTAATTAGAAACAGCATTTTAACTTTTAACCTTTTTAATAAATTAGGCAAACTTGGACACCATACCAATCACCCCATTAATTTTGTGATTTTGTAGTAATGCTCATTAATAAGTTTTCAAATCCCAATGCAAAATCGGTTGGACCGTTGGACCTACATGCTACATAAACCGAAACCAAATCCAACCTAACAATATTACCATTTTGCCCTTCATTCCCCGAAAGATTGCACAGTAGCTTGCAGTAGCTGCAAGCCTGAAACAGTGAAAACAACACTCCTCAGAAACCAGCAACTCAACTAACTATTCAACCCATCACAAAAACAGAACCTTCCATTCTCTTTTGTTTTGTGTTGTGTTGTTCATTACTTCACTGCCAATAATTTTTTTTTTTTTTGCAATTTCCTTTTCCCGGGAAAAGAAAGCCTCCTTTTTTCTCGACCAACAACAAGGTTTTGTTTTCCAGTGGGTCCTCCTCGATCTTGTGGACTTCCCCCCCCAAAAACGCAGAATTTATGAACACGAGATCCCGGAATCCGATACTGGTAACTCCATCACCTACTACTGCTCCATTTTCCCTTTCCATAGTTTCGAATCCCTTGAAATTGATGCTGCGTTTTTTTCTTAATATTATTAGGTTTTATGTGTTTTTTTGGTCATTTTTCTTTCCTGATATTTACTCTGCTGGCTGATTTCTATTGCCGGCTACAGGATTAGGGATTTCGTGCATGGATCCTGCTCTCAAGCTCTGTGCTTTGCTGGTTATTCTTCTATTAGGTATCAACGGTGGACGATTTAAAAAATGTGGTTAAATTATTCTTTTTTAGTACTTAGGTGGTAGAACTTAGAACTATTCATGAGAGCATTTCTTATGGTACTAGTGAATGGTTCTTCTTATAGTACTTTGATTGTTTTTCCTATGTTTATTGTCTTGGTGCTAGTGAATGATGCTTTTGCAAGTGATTTTGGGCACTGTGAGAGAGTTGTTAAGAGTTGGGCATACACTTCACTTGATAATGAAATCAGGGAGGATAAACACACGCTGGGGGATTTGCTGTTCTTCCTCCATGTCCCTAGGACGGGAGGGCGGACGTATTTTCACTGGTAAATTTTGTTTTGTATGATGTAGTTATTGAGGCAGCTGAATGACTTTGAGCTGTGCTGTTGACAAGTTTGTTGACCTTTGTGTTTTTGCAGTTTCTTGAAAAAATTGTATCCTAACTCTCTGGAATGCCCTCGTTCTTATGATAAGTTGCGCTTTGATCCAAGGTGCTATCTTGTTCTTACTATCATGCAGATGTAAAGCGTAGCAGCTCCCTAAGTTCACAATATTCTTACTGTTGTAGTTTGTTCTTGAATAGCCATATTATACATGCAAAAGTTTACTGTAAACTGAAAACAGATTACTTATTTAGTGTTTTCTTTATGTTTGTCAATTTGCAGCAAACCAAAATGCAGGCTATTAGTTACACATGATGACTATAGCATAACATCCAAACTTCCGAAGGCAAGAACTTCAGTTGTGACCATACTTAGGGATCCAGTAGATCGTGTCTTTAGTACGTATGAATTTTCGATAGAGGTTGCAGCTAGATTTTTGGTGCATCCCAACTTGACATCTGCAACACAGATGACTTTACGCTTGCGGTCTAAGACCAAAGCAGTTAGTACACTGGATATCTGGCCATGGAAGTATCTAGTTCCATGGATGCGGCAAGATCTTTTTGAAAGGGTATATCATGTTTCATTTGGAAAGCTTACTAATAAGTTGTGTCTGACCATCTATAGTAGCATTTATTAGAGGAGGATGGATATTGCTGATATAGTAGCATTGAAGAGCATATGCATCTAGCCTGGTTCTTGTGTGAAAAGTAATCTTGGACTTGCTAGGTAGTCTATGTTTAGGTGGATAACTTGTTTTTTATGGCATGATTATGACATAGATGTGTTTAAACCAATTGCTTATTTTTGAAGATGGAAACGTAAATCACCAAAGTTGCCAAGGAGAAAGTAAATTATTTACTGCGTGATGTTCTCTATTTCAATGCGTTGCATGTATGATTTATGTGGACCTTAAATTGACAGAGAGATGCAAGGCGCAGAAATGGACAGCATACAATAGAGAAGAATGATTATTATGACATGGAAGATTTTGCAATGCCATTACATGAATACATCAATCATCCTGCGGCCAGGGATATTGTACATAACGGAGCCACATTCCAGGTAATTCAGCTTGCATTTCTTTACGAGTATAGGGATTCTAAGTCATCACTTTATGCAATTTCCATGATATGTTATGCTGATTTCTCAGATAATGATTCAACTAGAATTTGTTGGCAAGAATTTCTTTCTTTTTTTCGTCAAATCTTATGTTGTTGATCATTGCCACAAGAAAATATGGATGGATATATTTTCATTTGACTATAATTAATATCACATTGTATTAACTAACATCTTGGTAGTGATGACTATAATTAATATCAAACATTTGACTCCGACTATCAGGTTGCAGGTTTGACAAACAATTCTTATATGGCAGAAGCACACGAAGTGCGCCATTGTGTGCAGAAGTACAAGATTCTTGGCAAATATGTGCTACAAGTTGCAAAGGTAATAAATAAGCTTTGTAAGTTGTGATAATTTCAACATGTAGTTCTCAGCTTCTCCCTCTTCCTTCTCTCAATATTTGTTTCTTGTGCTTGTACATCTTGCAGAAGAGATTGGATAATATGTTATATGTTGGTCTTACTGAAGAGCACAGAGAATCTGCAACTATGTTTGCAAATGTGGTTGGTGCTCAGGTTATATCACAGCTTAATGCTCCAAACACTAGCCTGGAGCTTGTTGATAAAACAGGTTAGTGTATTATAAGCAATCTTCAGTTTCGATCAAACTTTGACGTAGGTTACAAAGGGGCTGTAAAATTTGTACAGAATTTAGAGCTAAGGCTATGTACCTGTACATGTAATGCTTTCAGATGATATCGGTGAGCTTGTCTAATATTCTAATATTGTGTTTTACACTGAACTTTGGTAGAATATTGATGTTGTCATCTTATGTTTAGTCTTGGCCATATTTTTTATTTTTTCTTTAAAAATAAAATAAAAACAAAATACAATGACAACTAATGCTGTACATGTACTGCAGAACAGAGTTCAGTTTCAGATTCTGATCCTGATAGCAGTGAACATCAGGTAAGAAGCATCTCTTTCTTGATGTAACTTGGTTATTAAAGTTTGGGTGAGGGTAAATCCTTTTTCATTAAAAAATATAAAGGGAAGCACTCTTATAGCATTTCTCCCTGCAAGACAGAATAGTACCTCAGAGACAGTAGCAAGTGAGGTTACTTCAAGTGACAGTGGTGAAGCAACAAAGTTGAAGGTAAAGATGTTTCCACAACAATTATGCCGGTTTTGTAGATTTATCAAATAGTTTATTTCCAATCTTTGATTGCATGCTTATTTTTCATTGATTTCAGATGTCTGCTAAAGAGCTCATGGGTGCTTATGAAGGTTGCATCTCTAATTTACGCAAGGCCCAGTCAAGCCGGCGTATCGCTTCTTTGAAGAGGATTTCTCCGGTGAACTTTACTAAGGAGGTAAAAAATAGATCTAATGCTAAAAGAATATCATTCCACCATTCTGCTTCAATGAAGCATGAAACCTAGTCTTCTTGTTTGTTTGACTTGGGTGTTGGATAATTTAAAAGCCTACCGTTAACTTGCAGTGTTGTGCTATCCCTTGCCGATGACTTTTATGATTTTACAGGCACGTCTTCTAGTTAGTGAAGAGGTTCTCCAAGAGATACGGTCTCTTAATGACCTGGACTTAGAGCTTTACGAGTATGCAAGAGCCATTTTCGATAAACAACATAAAGCTACAATGCGGACGTTCACTGAGGTATGTGTTGAAGGTCTGATCTTTCTTCTATTTCCTCTACAGGTATTAAAATAGTTAGGATAAGTAACAAAAGATATATTTATTAGGCTATGAAGTTGGCCTAACTATGAGTTGGCCTGTTTCCTGCGACGAGCATGTTTCCGTGTTTCTGAATTTTGATTGCTTTTTATCTTTGCTAAATGCAGCAGAGATGGGACAACATATCAAGCACTGCCTCTGAAATCACTTTCTGGAAGTTCCTTCCATTGGCAATTACTTTTGCCTTCCTCATTTTGGTATTGCTACTAATTGTAAATGTGAGAAGAAGAACGTTGAAGATTAAGTAAGAACTGTACTGAGTGCCATTATTTTGTTCCTAGTTTTGTCCCTTCATATAGAAAGCTCAATTCTTAAGTCTTGGTTGGGGGTTCTCTCTCTGTTTTAACCAGTTAGACATTCTAGTGCAACTATGAACTGTTATGATCATGATGGTATTTTTGTACCAACCATTTCTACACATACAAGTATATGATTATAAAGGAAATTCAGAGCAATAGACTGGAACTCTTCATATTCTGCACTCCTATCAACAACAACAACAACAACAAAGCCTTATCCCACTAAGTGGGGTCGGCTACATGAATCAAACGACGCCATTGTGCTCTGTCATGTATCATGTCTACAGAGAGACCGTTTACATGTAGATCTCGTTTGACCACCTCATGGATGGTCTTCTTCTGCCTTTCGCCCTTTGTCCATCTTCCATCTCATCCACCCTCCTGACTGAATGTTCTATCGGTGTTCTTCTCACATGTCCAAACTATCTGAGACGCGATTCAACTATCTTTTCCACAATGGATACTACTCCAACTCTCTCCCTTATATCTTCATTACTTATTTTATCCAATTGCGTATGACCACTCATCCATCTCAACATCTTCATCTCTGCCACACTCAGCTTATGTCCGTGCTCCCCTTTAACCGCCCAACACTCCGTACCATACAGCATAGCCGGTCTTATAGCGATACGATAGAATTTACCTTTAAGTTTTAAAGGCACTTTTTTGTCGCATATAAAACCAGATGCACTCCGCCATTTTGACCAACCTGTTTGGATCCTATGATTTACATCCTGTTCAATCTCTCCATTATCCTGTATGATGCACCCAAGATACTTAAAACTTTTAACTTTTCGTAAGATGTTTTCTCCAATCTTCACCTCTATATTGGAGTTTTCCCTTCTTAGACTGAACTTACATTCCATATATTCCGTCTTACTACGGCTTATGCGCAGACCATACACTTCTAGAGCTTCTCTCCATAACTCTAACTTCTTATTTAGGTCTTCTCTTGACTCTCCCATAAGGACGATATCATCGGCAAAAAGCATGCACCATGGCACAGACTCTTGAATGTGCTCTGTGAGTACTTCCAAGACTAATGTGAAAAGGTATGGACTTAAGGATGATCCCTGGTGTAATCCTATACCAATAGAGAATTCCTCTGTCACACTACCTTGAGTCTTCACATTAGTTGTGGGTGGCCCCATCATATATGTCTTTAATGAACTTTGCTATCAATTGTATACACTATGAGGTTTGTTTTATAGATGTATTATTACATTAGTATTTTGATTATTCACTCTATCAAAAATCATATAAAAACAATATGTAATTGGACAATAGTGTAAAATTTTAAGAATTATATGAATTTATAAGAAATTAATTTTAATTTGAGTAAAAGTCTTTTTCTGTTCTTAACCATTTATCTGATGGACATTGTGTTTTGCATTCTCTAATAATTATACCGATATGTATTTATACAATTGTTAGGGAGTGCAATGTCTATTGAGTAAATGGTTAAAAACTGGAAAAGACTTTTCTTTTTTAATTTATATTTAATATTCTAGCTTTATAAAGAAAATCTAACTACACTTAAAATGGATTAATCTTTATCCTCAACAATAAGGAGAAAGGATCTCAATGAAAAAACTAAAATAAAATTGATATATTAAAATAAATGATCATGCTAATATTAAGTTATAAACAGAAGAAAAAACTAAAACAGAAAAAACGACGTCGTTTGTATACACTATGAGCCATCCCTTGCTTATTCGTTCAGCATTAGAACTCTCTGCTCTTGCTATTCATGCAAATTTGAAATTGCTGTTTTCGGTAGCTTTCTGCCATTGATTTGAACAATGAGTTTGAGATGGTGATTTTGACAAAACCCATGGATCTTCTACTGGAAAACATACAGCTGTAGCTTGCAGCGCGTGTACATGACCAGAGCTTCTGCATACAGAGACGCTCTTAAAAGCTTCATGGTAGGTTACCAAGAAGGTGTTCAACAAGTAATAGAGATGAAAGAAGATTCCAAAACTCAAGAAGATGTGCCCAAAAAATAAACTTGAAGTTTCTTGTGTCAAGCATCAGCAGCAACAACAACAATAATAAAGGGAAAGGATTTCAATGGAAAACGAAAATGATATTGATATATTTTTATAAAATTGATCATATTAATATTAAGTTATAAAGGAATTTCAATTCAATTTATCCAATACATTATGAAACAATTTATTATGTATTAATTGTATACTGATTTTGCGCATCCATGCCTTATATCTGCGTTGTACCAAACAAATAATGTATAATATCTAATAAAATTAGCTATAAATTTGTAATAATTTAAAATGGTAATTAAAATTTTGGTAAAGTAATAATAAAATTGATCATTTTTTAGTCGAAAATATTTGGTAACCAAAGAAAATCAGCCAAAAACAGCCATAAATTACTTTATTTAGTATTCATTAATTGTTGCGATAATTAATTAATGCTAAATAAGACAAGTTCTGACTTTTTTTTTTTGTCTATCTAACATTACCCTTTTTAGTCGTGGTAATATCAACCCTCATCAAACATCTGTGACCTCAATTTACAATTGTTGCCCGATTGATTATTATTATTTTTCTACGAATTCAGAAATCAAATCAGGGCAAGATACAATAATTCAAGTATTCGTCATTTATAATTATTCTTTCAAATAATTATTTATGCCCTAAAAAACTGTCATGTAAAATATACAAACACCATCACATTTATTAATACTAGCGACAGGCACGTTTTTTGATTTGGCCGCTTTTCTATTGTTTTTAAAAAATTAATTTTATTTTTTATTAATATATTATTTACTTTTTAAATTTATTATGACAAATTAACGATATTATGAGGATTTTGTCCATTAAAATTGAGAAAATATTTTTAAAAATTAGTTTATTCATTGTACTTTATTTTATTATTATTTTTTTTGAAAATTTATGTTATATTTTATATATTATTAAATTTTAATTTGATAATTTTTTTATCATCAAGGGTTTATTATCTAGTTACCGTAATTTAATTAAGATTTGTTTCTCATCACTAAATGATGTTATGTGTATTATGGTTATTGTCATTGGATAATATTTATAGTAGCAATTTTTTAGTTCGTACGTAAATTAGTTATTCAATAAAAATTTGTCCGATAACTCAAAAAAATATATACAACGTTATCTATGTTTTTAATTTGAGGATTTTTAATTTAATTACTTATTGACTTGTAATATTTAATATAGTATTTAGATATTTTTTAAGAAATTTGAACCCATTTTACACTTTTTAATTTTCATATTGGACCCTGGAATGTGTTAAACGGAGATATGGGGTGGGGGGTGCTGAACATGGATGTGGTGTCAGCCCCTAATGGAAATCGGACCGTGCGACAAACATAGCGCAAAACGGAGGGTCCGATATGTAGAGTGCAACATACATAGCGCAAAACGCAGGGTCCGATATGTAGCAACCAACTCGTAGAGTCCGAGTTGATGCATGGTGGACAGGTGGCGCTCAGCCCTTGCTCCCCAGACGGTGCCCCACATACCGAGTTGCTGAATGCAACAAAAACCCCACCATCCGAGTTTAACCCATTCAGCCTTCACTTTGAACACCAAAACTCCATTGCCATCCTCATTTCTCTGCTGTTGGTGCATGGTGGAGAGTGCAGAAAAATGTCAAAAAAAAAATAAAACTAAAGATGTGGATCGTCCTGAGCTTTACATTATGCATTATCTCAGTTTGCCAGATTATGTAAGTTTGTTTAAAATTTTTTTAATTTTTATAATTATAGTTATTAATGATGTTAGAAATTAAGTTGTTAATGTTATTGTTAGTATGTAAGCTTAGAAATATACGGCTATGGAATGAGTAGGATTCATTTTATATTTTTTTTTAATTTTTTCACTATTTTTGTATTAAAATTGTTTTTGTTAGTGGGTTAAATATTATTATTGTTAGTATTGTTGTTCTTGCAGTTTAAAAAAAGGAAACGCAATTTTTTTTATTTGTTTAATATTTTTTTTATATTCTTTAGAATTTCGGAAGAAGAAGTGAAATATTAAAATATTTAGAAAATAAATTATACAATTAAAACCGAATTGTTATTAATATTTGGATATAATTTGTTTTTTGAAATATTTTATAAATTTATAATTATTTGTAATTGTTACGATATTATCAAATGTTACTGTGAGTAAAATGAATTATTTGCAGTTGTGAATATTTTTAAGGATTAATTAAATAATTTTACAAGTTAGAATAATTAGTTATATTAGGATTCAGTAAAGTGATTGACAAAGGTAGGTTAGTAGTTGTTGTTGTTTATCTGACAAGTAATTTGTTTTTTTTTTTTTTTGTAGAAATTAAGAATGTTGACCTGTGACCATCCACTTCCGCCGGATCGGTACAACGATCGGGTGGAGGACCATTTACGAGTCACTGGATTCTATCATGCATCTCAAATTGGTGTCGTACAAAATCAGAAAGCACTCGTCAATGCTCTAATTGAACGGTGGCACCCAAATACACATACGTTTCACCTTCCAATTGGTGAGTGTGCCGTAACTCTTGAAGATGTGGCTCTAATTCTTGGTCTCCCGACGGATGGTCTTCTAGTTACTGGGATGACAATGAGTAGTTTCTCAGCGTTGGAGGCAGAATATTTGCTTCAATTTGGCGTGGCACCGCGTAAGTCGAAGTGTCGAGGATGCTGCATAAAACTGACTTGGCTTCAGGAACTAAAAGAAAACATGTAGTTGACTGATGAATTAAGTATACAGAGGTATGTGAAGTGCCATATTATGTTGCTCATCGGGACGATCTTGTTTGGGAATAAATCTGGGGCAGGTGTGCACTGGAAGTTTCTTCCCTTGCTTCGTGATTTTGCCGGTATTGGACATTATAGTTGGGGTTCGGCATGCCTAGCTCACCTCTACAGGGAGTTGTGCAGGGCATCTCGTTATAACTGTAAGGAAATAGATGGGCCAATAACACTTCTGCTCGGTTGAGCTTGGATCCGACTGCCATATCTATCGCCGCTCCCCAGAGAACCCCACAGTTTTCCACTAGCTAACAGGTAATGTTACGTTACAATCTACCCGTAGCTTCATATTTAAAATTCAGTTTAGCTAATTGAATATATGACATTAGGTGGCGTAATTGGGAGCGTGGTGACCGAAAATATAGTTTGATGAATTGCAGGAAGGCCAAGTGTGTTTTAATTAAAGATTTATGAGATTCGGCATTTTTATGAGACTTTTTTATTGAATTTGATATTCTGGGTTGTATTCATGAGTTTCTTTTATTTTCACAGTTTCTGTGGGTTGCATATGCTGTGGATCGCGTGGATCCAAACATAATTCCTCCTGAGATCTATATGGAGTCGGTTGTGTGGTCCGCTACTGTTCCGTTGGTGTCATTTGAATGTATCGAGTGGCATGCTACCGATAGGTATAGGCGACAGTTCGGTTTAGTTCAGGGAGTACCTCAGCAGGAGCAGACTCTTGGCAAGGCGCATGGAGAAGTCTTGACTGGTCCTAAGAATCTTAACTGGGCCACAATACCGAGTCATTCAAATTGGGTTATGCATTGGACAAACAGGTATCACTACGTTCTTTCTGAGCTTCCCATGCCTTCACAACATCCATTGGAAACTTATATGTTCTGGTACCGGTCAAAATATGGAGACCATTTGAACTTGTCGAATCTTGTGGGTCAAGAAAGTGATGAGGATAATCAGGAAATGGGTGAGGGTAATCAGGATGTGGATGAAAGTGGTGAGGGTAATCAGGATGTGGATGAAAGTGGTGAGGGTATGGATGAGGATAGTCAGGATGTGGATAATGACAATGAGGAACTGGAACCACAGTCGGTGCCACCTCCTACTTCGAATCCACTTCCACAAGAACAACCTCAGTTCTCAAGCCA
The DNA here is from genome assembly GCF_000816755.2 of Arachis ipaensis. Lineage (NCBI taxonomy): Eukaryota > Viridiplantae > Streptophyta > Magnoliopsida > Fabales > Fabaceae > Arachis > Arachis ipaensis. The sequence continues at coordinate 7,110,420 of NC_029792.2, forward strand.
GTATGTACCTCAGACACAGTTCTCCCCGTCATTTCCAATGCCTCAACCATATTGGGGTATGTCACAGCTTGAACCCGGAGAAGGAGGTTCCTTTAGCCAATTGCTTGAGTTCATGGCTGGAGATGCAGCACCACCACAATATGGCAACCAGCCTGAGTTCTTGGCAGGTAGGTATTCATTGGACGCCAGGCTCCCGTGCCATACCTCATCGGTCACTTCCGGAGGGTTCGTTTCTATTGACTCTAGTAGAAGTGTAGGTGGACGCGGAGTTCTTAATAGTCAAAATCCTAACCGTGTTGACATGGGACCACTACAAGAAGATGCTAACCCACTAGAGCAAGAGACTAATGCGTATCTAGTAGATGACCCGAATGACGAGGACCATGATGATGAGGACGAAATAGAGGAATTTGATGAGGATGAGGAATCCCGCAATGATGGTATTATGCTTCATATTTTGCTTTACATGTTTGAATTGGTATTCATTTTGTGTTCATTAGCGGTATCCATGTTGGTTTGACTACCTAATGTCATCATACTTAATTGTTGTTGTTATTTTGTATACAGGCCGGGCACAAACTCCGGATGACAAAGGCAAAGGTTACAATCTGAGGATTGATCCACCACGTCGTAGCGCTAACCGCTACACGCCATCTGTGTTCAAAAAGGCCGCAAAAAAATGTAAGAACTTCGTGAATGACGTAAAGTGGACAATGAGAAAGTAGTTGTGGTGTATACTCTTATTGATGCTTTAGAAAATGTGGATGATGTTTACAGTTCGTTGCATGTGTTGTTCATAACGTATGCAGGACTTGTTCTATTTAGGGTTTAGGGTTATTATGTATTAATAATGATCTGGACAATGGTTTGTATAGAGTATTTATGTATTATTAATTTGGACTATGGACTATGTATTAGTAGATGGTTTGTTTAGAGAATTTATGTATTAATAATTTGGACTATGGACTATCTATTAGTAGATGGTTTGTTTAGAGAATTTATGTATATGTGAACTTATTGCAGCGATTAAATATGTGGATTATGTAGTACTTCATAAAATATTATAAAATGCTACAGATGGAGAGTAATGCTACAGCAACAGGTTACATATATCATACTTGCTTAACTCAAATGGACAACTAATGACAAACCAAATATTGCCACATATATAATATCATCTCAGAGTAAGAGTCTACTACTGATCTCTGTTGGCATTTGCACCACGCTGCTGACGGCATCTGCCACGACTGTGTCCCTCAGCTCCACATATCGTACATCGCCTAGGCCGACGTAGCATTCGCGTGTCCATCTCATTCAAGAAGCGCGTCATTTTTGGCCGACCTTTCCCGACGCGTCTCAGGTACGGGTTTGGGATGAACCGAGGTCCGTTATAAACAGGCCATGTAGTGGGGTTACCAAGTGGCCTAAACCTTGCTCGGTACACCCGCCGAACTTGGTCCATCTTATACACATCATGAACATACACTTGCCAATCCAGTCGCTGGTTGGCACAACATGCAAAGACATGTCGACAGGGGATCCGGTCCACCTGAAACTCACCACAGTCACATCGAAGGCCACGTAGGTCCACCGCAAACTCCAGTCCACTCGGCATCTCACGCACCTCAAAGACCTCATTCTGCCGATCAAAGCAACTAACCTGAATGTTTCCTGATGCAAGTTGGTTTGCATGCAACTTCGAAGTCACGACATCAGAAAACACATGGCCAGCATTAATCCGGGCTTCCGCCTCCGCTCTTTTTCGGGTAAACAACTCGTTCAGCCTGTAGAATGTTGCCTTCACAAGGGCAGTCACGGGGAGATTGCGTGCGCCCTTTAAAACTGAATTGATGCATTCCACTAGATTTGTCGTCATATGACCCCATCGATATCCACCATCAAATGCCAACGCGTACTGTTCCCGGGGGATTCGGTTTAACCAGTCAGTGTATGCCTCTCCCCGTTCTCGTAAACGTTGGTAACGCACCTCGTACTCCCGCACCGTCCTCGAATATCCTGCGGGATATAAAGAAATATTTAAAACAATAGAGGTGAAGACACGAATTGAATGGAAATCTGATACTAAATTAGTTAACTATTATGAGTGTTACCTATGTTGACGACCAGTTTCTGTAAGTACGGCGCCTTGAATTTTCTCAGAAAATTCGACTCTATATGCCTGATGCAAAACATATGAAAGGCTCTCGGAGGTGACCAAGCCCCGTTACTCCTTTCCACAGCCGCATTTATGGATTCGTGACGGTCAGATATCAGTCCCACACCATCCCGAGTGACAACATGCTGACGAAGGTTACTCAGAAAAAAGTGCCACGCATCTGAAGTCTCTCCCTCCACAATTGCAAACGCAATTGGGACGATGTTGTTGTTACCATCCTGTGACACCGCCACTAGTAGACAACCCTTGTACTTTCCGTATAAGTGAGTCCCATTCACCTGGACAACTGGCTTACAATGTCTGAAAGCTCTAATGCAGGGGTAGTAACTCCAAAAGACACGATGCAATACCCGAATATCAGTCACCAAGTCGTCACCTTGGTATGCAGGCATAGTCTCAAAATGAACAACAGCTGACGGCTCCTTATGACACATGGCTTCAAACCATATAGGCAACGCTTCGTACGATGCCTCCCAACCTTCGAATATTTTTTCAACCGCCTTTTGCTTAGCCAACCATGCTTTCCGATAACTAACAGTGTAGTTGAACTTCGATTGCGCCTCTGCTATAACTGATTTTACCTTTAAGGCGGGGTCAGCCTCAACCAACAGCTTAATTGCTTTTGCAATCATGGTCGAATCCAGCTTTGAATGATCCTGAGAAATTGTGGCTCTGGTACATGTGTGACTGCCATTATACCTCCTTATAACCCAACAGTACTTCTGGCTGATCATGCTAATCCGGATAAGCCAATCACACCCTGACCCATACTGTGTACACTTCGCATAAAATGTCAACGACTCAGACTCATACACCCGGTAATCTACGCTTCTTCGTATAGTATACTCTTTTATCGCTTTAATAACAGCTTTCCTGAAACTGAATTCCATTCCAACGGCAAATTCACCATCTGCAAGAAAAGGAATTTCTACCACCCGGACAGCCATGCAATCTAATTAGAAAACACAAATATTTAAACATTCGAATATATAGGTAACACGAATTTTTACTGCATCAATTATAATAAAACCCTACAAACTATTTATATTTATATAATTCCCTAACAAAAACTTATTTGTATTCAACTAGTCTACTAACAGATAGTAATTTTAATTTAACTAATTTACTAGTTATATTTACTTAATTTACTAATAAATTCCTATTTATCCTGACTTAATTTTAATTTAACTGTATTTAACCAATTAAACAAATTTTAATTTAACTCACTTACTCATATTGAGTTAATAACTTCCAACGTAACCAATTTTAACTAAACTAATTTACTCGTTATATTCACTTAATCTACCAATAAATTCCTATTTAAATTGACTTAATTTTAATTTATTTATATTTAACCAATTTAACAATTTTTAATCTAAGTAACTTACTTATATTGACTTAACTTAATGACTTCTAACTTAACAAATTTTAATTACACTAATTTGCTACTTATATATTTACTCAATGTACCAATAAATTCCTCCTTATGCTGACTTAATTATAATTTAACTACATTTAACCAACTTAACGATTTTTAAGTTAACTAATTTACGTATATTTACTTAATAAAATCCAATTTAACCAATTTCAATTTTATTGATCTACTAATAAATTTCAAGCTATAATTATTTAATCTACTAATGTAACTAATAAATATTAACTGATCGAGTATATTTTCAAACCTAACTTAGCTACTTGGTCCAGCTATCAACATAAATTAATAAAAAATTCTAATCTTTCGTATAAATACGGAGAATTACGTACCTGCATTGTTATAATCCAAAAACTCCGGAACATGCATGGCTTCCAAATCCAATACTCGCATGAATGATGGCTCCTCAAACGGGACATCGTTTGCCAGTGCAGTTGCCACATCAAACACATCCGGAGCCATAGCTCCGTCACCTTGAACCTCATCTCCATCTGGACCAACAACTTCGTAGTTGCTTTCGAACTCTTCTTCATTGTCACTATTGTAATCCTCCCGTAGAATATTCCGATTGGCCTCAGATTGCTCAAACTCAACATACAACTCGATGAACGAGAGTTGACTCCGATTTTCAATATACATGGAAAACATGTCTTGCATGCTCGCTTCGTCCGTTACATATTTGGTTTGAAACTGGACGAATCCACCAAACACTTGTATAGGATTTCTGTATAGAATACATGATATCCTTCTTGCCCTCTCAGACTGAATTTTTTCACAGATCACACATTTGAGCTCTTCAAATGAGATTGAAAAAGGAATCACCAAATCTAACAGATTTTCATAAACAAATGTTACTCCTTCAGATATTTGTAACAAAATCTGACCAAAATAATACACCTTCAATAACACTCTATCACTCATTTCTCACAATCACATTAACAAACTCATAAACTTGAGTTCTGATTTTTTGGCTCCTTTACTAAACAAGTGAATAAACAGAGAAACTAAAACCAGGGGGACCGTTGGAGAAGGAGACGAAGAAGATGAGAGAGTTATTGCTCTGATCCATTTTTCAGCAACTTTTATATAAAGTACCAACCAAATCGGACCATGCGATTACGTTTCATGGATTCAAAATAATAATAAACAATTGCATGTCGGACCCTCCGATTTCCATAACACATCACAAAAAAAAAACCACACTTCTAGCAAATCGGATGGTACGATTTGCATCATGCATAATTTCACCAACGCTTCCTCCTCAAATCGGACCAACCGATTTGCACTTTAAAAAAGATGCTCAAACAACTCGCACCATTCGAGTTGTTCAACCTGACATTAACAAAAAAGCTGCCCCACATATCTGTATTGCACTTCCATGGCTCCATATCCGGATATAACACACACAAAGTCTCCATATCAATAAAATTGAGCCCCCATTTTACCATGACTAAATTTTACCATTTATTAAATTTTTAATTGGATAAAGATTCTACAATAAAAAGGATCTATATAATTTGTACAATATATTAATTAATACATGAAGTAAAATAAGGTATATTTTTGTACTATTTTAATTGTTGTTTTTGTAGTATTTATTAATTATTTGTTTTATTTTTTATTATAGAATTCATAATTTATTTGTCATTAGACATTTTATATAGTAGTGTACAATATTAAACCTTTTAATTTATTTAATACAAAAAATAGTTTAAATGAATATTATGCGATGAAGATAAAATATTAAAAATAAAAATAAAGTACTAACTATTCATGTTTCCATGGCTTCTAGCATTATTTGTAGCTGGTTCATTATAAGAGATTGATTGAGGCATTAAATTAGTAGCAGTGGTGTCTTCTTGATCTACATTTATACAAAAAAAAAATACAAACTTTATATTTTTGTAGATTATCTTAAAAGAATTAAAAATTGGTCCTCAGAAATAAAATCAAATCGTGTAAATTAAGTTAATTAATTTTGTTAATCTTCTATATTAAAATTTAATATATAGGCAAAATGACTTAAAATAACGTGATTACATGTTTTAAATATATAGGGTACTAATCAGTTAGGATATCACCGCATCTTTTACTTGAACAGCTTTATTATAATGTGATTCCAAACCTATATTTTTAAAGAACAATACAAATAATAAGCATAATTTGAATTCATAAGAGTAAAATTAGTTATCATGATTAAAGTTAACTTTTATGTCGCGTATAAAGGTGATTTTAATTATTTTAAATTTGTTTAATTTTATTCTGAAACAGAGAATATTTTAAAAATAATATGCTTCTATTATATTTTTTTCTATTGATTTTTTTCAAAGTTTGAATATCGTCCATAAATTTGTGACATTTTTAAATTTATTTTTTAATTTATTATGATAAATTAACAATATAATGAGTATTTTGTCCGTTAAGATTGTAAAAATATTTTTTAAAAAATAGTTTATTTGTTATACTCTAATTTATCTTTATTTTTTGTGTTTATATTTTAACATTTCACATTAGAAATTTATTACATATTTAATATTATTAAATTAATATATTTTTAATAATAAATAATGTTACGTGTCTCATGATTATTATTACTATTGGCTGATATAGTAGCATTTTTTGATAATTGATATTTAAGATAGTTATTCAATAAAAATTGATTCAGTAACTCATATAAATATGTAAAGCGTTATCTATGTTTTTAATTTTAGAATTTGAAAATTATTTATCCAATCACTGTTTGTAATATTTTAACAAATTTTAATTTAACTAACTTACTTATATTTACTTAATAACTTCCAATTTAACCAATTTTTATTAAACTAATTTACTAGTTATATTTACTTAATTTACTAATAAATTCTTATTTATATTGACTTAATTTTAATTTAACTAAATTTAACCAATTTAACAAATTTTAATTTAACTAATTTACTTATATTTACTTAATAAATTCCAATTTAACCAATTTTAATTAAACTAATTTACTAATAAATTCCAATTTATAATTACTTAATTTACTAAATTAACTCATAAATACTAACGAATATTTAACTAGTTTACTACTTAACCAATAAATTCTAATTTATATTCAACTAAATCAATAACTCTCTTATAAATTTACTATCTTAAAGTTAAATACAAAAATAGGTAAACAAAAATAAATAGTGATCGAGTATATTTTCACACCTCACTTAGCTACTTGGTCCAACTATCAAGATAAATTAATAAAAAAATTTCAATCTTTCTTATAAATACGGAGAATTACGTACCTGTATTGTTATAATCCGGAAACTCCGGAACATGCATGGCTTCCAAATCCAATACTCGCATGAATGATGGCTCCTCAAACGGCACATCGTTTGCCAGTGCAGTTGCCACATCAGACACATCCGGAGCCATAGCTCCGTCACCTTGAACCTCATCTCCATCTGGACCAACAACTTCGTAGTTGCTTTCGAACTCTTCTTCATTGTCACTATTGTAATCCTCCCGTAGAATATTCCGATTGGCCTCAGATTGCTCAAACTCAACATACAACTCGATGAACGAGAGTTGACTCCGATTTTCAATATACATGGAAAACATGTCTTGCATGCTCGCTTCGTCCGTTACATATTTGGTTTGAAACTGGACGAATCCACCAAACACTTGTATAGGATTTCTGTATAGAATACATGATATCCTTCTTGCCCTCTCAGACTGAATTTTTTCACAGATCACACATTTGAGCTCTTCAAATGAGATTGAAAAAGGAATCACCAAATCTAACAGATTTTCATAAACAAATGTTACTCCTTCAGATATTTGTAACAAAATCTGACCAAAATAATACACCTTCAATAACACTCTATCACTCATTTCTCACAATCACATTAACAAACTCATAAATTTGAGTTCTGATTTTTTTCTCCTTTACTAAACAAGTGAATAAACAGAGAAACTAAAACCAGGGGGACCGTTGGAGAAGGAGACGAAGAAGATGAGAGAGTTATTGCTCTGATCCATTTTTCAGCAACTTTTATATAAAGTACCAACCAAATCGGACCATGCGATTACGTTTCATGGATTCAAAATAATAATAAACAATTGCATGTCGGACCCTCCGATTTCCATAACACATCACAAAAAAAAAACCACACTTCTAGCAAATCGGATGGTACGATTTGCATCATGCATAATTTCACCAACGCTTCCTCCTCAAATCGGACCAACCGATTTGCACTTTAAAAAAGATGCTCAAACAACTCGCACCATTCGAGTTGTTCAACCTGACATTAACAAAAAAGCTGCCCCACATATCTGTATTGCACTTCCATGGCTCCATATCCGGATATAACACACACAAAGTCTCCATATCAATAAAATTGAGCCCCCATTTTACCATGACTAAATTTTACCATTTATTAAATTTTTAATTGGATAAAGATTCTACAATAAAAAGGATCTATATAATTTGTACAATATATTAATTAATACATGAAGTAAAATAAGGTATATTTTTGTACTATTTTAATTGTTGTTTTTGTAGTATTTATTAATTATTTGTTTTATTTTTTATTATAGAATTCATAATTTATTTGTCATTAGACATTTTATATAGTAGTGTACAATATTAAACCTTTTAATTTATTTAATACAAAAAATAGTTTAAATGAATATTATGCGATGAAGATAAAATATTAAAAATAAAAATAAAGTACTAACTATTCATGTTTCCATGGCTTCTAGCATTATTTGTAGCTGGTTCATTATAAGAGATTGATTGAGATTAGTAGCTAGTAGCAGTGGTGTCTTCTTGATCTACATTTATACAAAAAAAAAATACAAACTTTATATTTTTGTAGATTATCTTAAAAAAATTGGTCCTGACATTATTTCATGTTTTAAATATATAGGATATTAACCAGTTAAATCATCACCACATCTATTACTTGAACCAACTTGGTTATCATGTGTTTCCAAACCTATATTTTTAAAGAACAATATAGATAATAAGCATAATTTAAATTTATAAGAGTAAAATTAGTTATCATAATAACTTTTATGTTGCGTAAAAGTGATTTTAATTATTTTAAATTTGCTTAATTTTAATGTGTTCAATAGAGTAGATTTTTTTCTGAAACGAAAAGTATTTTTAAAATAATATGCTTTTATGGTATTTTTTCTATTAATTTTTTTCAAAATTTGAATATCATCCATTAATTTGTGATATTTTTAAATTTATTTTTGGTTTAATTACTCTGTTGGTCCCTATAGTTTCATGAAATTTTTAATTAGGTCCTATACTTTTTTTCTTTTTAATTGGGTCCCTGCACTAATTTTTTTTCAATTAAGTCCCTCTTAGTAGTAATTGGCTTAATTTTATAAGGACCCAACTAAAAAAAAAGAATTGGTATAGGGACCTAAATAAAAGAAAAAAAAAAGTGTAGGAACCCAAGTAAAAGAAAAATTTGGTGCAATGACTCAATTAAAAGGAAAAAAGTATAGGGACCTAATTGAAAATTTCGCGAAATTATAGGTACCAACAGAGTAATTAAACCTTTAGAATATTTAAATTATGATTTCAATCATAAATTATAATTATGATTTAAAAAAATTTTGATATGATATTATATTTTTTTCTCCACTTCACTATTAATATACTGATATTGCAAGTCTAAATTACAATATTTTACTGGATTTTGACTGAAAAAAATAGTTATGTTTTTTTATTATTTAATTT
>NC_029792.2:7123116-7124286 GCF_000816755.2 Arachis ipaensis
TTAACATTTCTCATAATAAATTTATTACATATTTAATATTATTAAATTAATATATATTTTTTAATAATAAATAATGTTACGTGTTTCATGATTATTATCATTGGCTTATATAGTAGCATTTTTTTTATAATTGGTATTTAAAGGAGCTATTCAATAAAAATTAGTTCATTAACTCGTATAAATACATAAAATATTATCTATGTTTTTAATTCTAGAATTTGCAAATTATTTATCCATTCACTATTTATAACATTTAATATAGTATTTAGACTTTTTAAAAAATTATGACACATTTTACCGTTATCAAATTTTAGCATTTGTTAAATTTTTAATTGGATAATAATTTTATAACAGAAAGGATTAATCTTTATTTATGCTATTTATTTTTAAATACATGAGATGAAATATCAATATTTTTATACTATTCTTCTATCATTGTGTTTGTATTTAAGTCAAATTTTTTATGATTTTATTTTAAAATTATAAAAAATATATACTATTACCAAAATTTTAAAATATGAAAATATAAATTAAAATAAAAATTATTCAATAATAAAATTATTATGATAAATTTTAATATAAGAATACTATTTAATATTTTATCAAGTATTGTGTGTTATGCTAGATCAACAAATTGAATTAGGAGTGTTTGACAAATTTTTGTAATTATCTTATAAAATAGTATTTTGTATATAAAATGACTTCATTTGTTTTTTTAATATAAGAATGCAAAGACATGTTCTTTAATTTTTAATATTTTATCCCAAACATTTACATAAATTGGAAACAAATACATTTTTTTGTAATAAATTTATAATAAAAATTTTAGTTTAAGAGTATGAGGATAATATTAGCTTCATGTCATATTTGCTGGCACGTTGATTTATGTCATCCAATGTACCTACCTGCTCTTACAACTCTTGTGGCTAAATCTTTTATATATGTCCAATATTATTTATTACTTGCTTTTCATGCATCCAAAGTCCATTATAAAGTGGTCTAATTGTTTTCAACAATTATTATTGCTTCATATCAATCATTTTTGTGTGCTGCATTTTTTAAAGTCATTCTAGATTAATACGTATTAATATTTAAATAAAAATATTAATCGACTTTAATAAACATAGACTTTAATAATACATATTAAATAATATAATAAAAAAATATTGA
>NC_029792.2:7124291-7127133 GCF_000816755.2 Arachis ipaensis
GAGATATTTAGTGGTACTAGATCTACAGATATAAAAAAAAATACAAACTTTAGATATAAAAATAAAATAAGATAAGAAGTACATTGTCTTTTGAATGTTCTTTAAACATAAAAAATTAGTACTTAAAAATAAAATCAACCGTGTATATAAAGTACCAACCACTTATATTATCATGACATCTCGTATTTGGACAATTTCATTATCTTGTGTTTCTATTTCTGTATTTTTTAAAAAGCAAAATATAGATACATGTTCTTGACAATGGGTTGGCATAGGAGTACTTGTGTTTGGCAATGAAATTGACATAAGAATTGTACCAGCTCCCTTGTCGAATCATCTCTGGATAATTTGTACGCCTTCTAGTTAGGTAATTTTGCATTTGTTCTTTCGGTGACATCGTAATTATTAATTTATTGAATTTTATATTTCTTAATAAATGGTAGCAAGACGCGTATAAAAAGAATGACAACAGTGATGGATGTTTGTAAGTGGAGTAGTTATTTAATTATCTCACGACTGCAGTACTATTCGAGGACAAATGGTGTCTATAAAATTTAAACACCAAACTCTGGTATTGGCTTTATATATTGGTATAGATATAAGAAAATATTAAAATAATATTATAATAAGTTATTGATACCTAAATTTTTATCAATACCAAACTTATTTTTTAGAATTTTTTTAGGGTTTTCTTGGAATTTTATGATTTTCTAAGGTTTTTTAGGGTTTTTAGGATTTTCTAGGGTGTTTAGGGTTTTCTAGGGTTATCTAGGGTTTTCTAAGGTTTTCTAGGATTTTTTAGGATTTTTTAGGGTTTTCTTAGACTTCTATGCTTGCAGGGTATACCAGAAATGGGAATGCAGAGCAAGCTCTGAGTATGTTTGTAGATATGACAAGAAACTCTGCTTGGCTTGATGACTTAGTAACAGGAGCCATATAATTGCTGATATGAGTAGGAGTAGAAAGATTTCTTAAAAGTAACGTGGGTAAACTTATTCATTTACTTTTATAGATTAAGAATATGTTTTTACCGATGAATTTTGTTTAATTAGTTTAATTACTCTGTTGGTCCCTATAGTTTTGCGAAATTTTCAATTAGGTCCCTATACTTTTTTTCCTTTTAATTGAGTCCCTATACCATATTAAATTTTTTAATTAAGTCCTTATTAACGGTAAAAGTTAAAAAAACGTTTATAAAATATAAATTTACTAATTTACCCTCACCCCTTCTCTTCTTTCTTTCACCCTCACCTCCATCATCTTCTCGCCCTCTTTTTCTGTCTCCACCCTTCTTCTACCAACAAGCTCTCTTCTTTCATGGCAGAAATGGTCATACAACATAATTTGCTATCACTTCACACTTTCCACTTCCATTCTAAGACTCTTATCCACTGACTAGTGAATATCATGAAAGCAATCCAATTCCGTGTGCCTAGGTTGTACTATGACGCATTTCATCCCACAATCCACTTCCAGATACCATCATCATCATTATCACTCCCTAAACCAATGATCTCCCGCTACAGCATAGTCCAATCTCACCACCCCAACTTCACAATCTCATACCTGATTGACTCATGTGGTCTCTCTCCAGACACTGCTGCTCTTACTTCCCAAAAGCTTCACCTTCCTTCTGCTGAAAGACCAAACTCAATTCTCACCCTTCTCAGGGAGCATGGTTTCACAGATACCCAGATTTCAAACCTCATCAGAAAATGTCCATTGCTCCTCTTAGTAAACCCAGATATCCTCTTGCCAAAGTTTCAATTTTTCCTCTCCATTGGGATTTCCAATACCAACCTCGCAAGAACCCTAACCGCTGACCCAACCCTTTTGACCTGGAGCTTGGAGAAACAGATCATACCCTCTTACAATTTCCTCAAGAGTGTGTTGATTTCTGATGAAAAGGTTGCAGCTTCATTGAAGCGCACATCTTGGGTCTTCCTCGAGGATCACAAGAAGAACCTCGTACCAAACCTCAATCTCCTAAAAGAGATGGATGTTCCTGAATCATGTGTTATGCTGTTGCTTACTCATTTCCCGGAGGCATTGATGCAGAAAAAGGAAAACTTTGCAAAGCTTTCTAAGGAGATTAAAGAAATGGGGTTTAATCCAAAAAAGACAACATTTGTGTTGGCCATTCATGTGCTCTCAGGTGAGGGTAACAAATCCATATATAACCGCTGTTGCGAGGTTTATAAGAGGTGGGGTTGGTCAGATGATGACATCCTTATGGCATTCAAGAAGCACCCACTTTGTATGATACTTTCAGAGGATAAGATAATGAAGACAATGGATTACTTGGTGAATAAGATGAGTTGGCCTTCAGGGATGATTGTTAGGTGCCCAGTTGTGTTGTTTTTCAGCTTGGAGAAGAGGATTAAACCTAGGTGTTCTGTTGCTAAGGTTTTGTTGATGAAGGGATTGATTAAGAGGAAGTTGAGCTTGTCCACTTTGCTGTTGCCTGATGAGGACAGTTTCTTGGAGAAGTATGTGATCAAGTATGAGCTGCAGGTGAAGGGTGGTGGAACAAGGATTCAACGATGCTCCTGTTCGATCAACGCAACAGATCTGGGAAGGTAAAGAAGCTGAATGTGACGGTGTTGAATCGAGTTTGGGAGGTAGAAGGAAAGGTGGTCAGAGGTGGAATTGGAGTGGAAGGAGGGGATGCGGTGGAGGTGGGAGAAATGAAGGTGAGAGAGAGAAGCAGGAGCAGAGGAGGAAGACGGAAAGGTGGAAGAAGATAAAGGGTTAATTTTGTCTTTCTCAAAATAAAAAAGGAGACACAATTTATGAATTTAGAAAAATTGAGGGAATATTCAATTTAGGAATGGAATATTCC
>NC_029792.2:7127225-7130897 GCF_000816755.2 Arachis ipaensis
ATAATATTAATCACTCTTCTTTTTTAAAAAAATTGGTCCGACAATAAAAAATAGCAACCGCTTTTGTGACCAACAGTTACAAAGACATTATTTCTATTTTGGTTGCTAAAACAATATAAATTTTTGAGTATTATTTTAGTAGTTTATTTTAGATAGTTATAAAACTCGACCTAATTAATGAAATTTAAAAGTTATAAGAAGGATTATTTGTTGTTAAAATTTTTTGTGAATTTTTTTGTCAACAATATAAACTTTGGGAACTATTTTACTAGTTTATTCTAAATAGTTATAAAATTTGACTTAATTAATGAATTTTAAAGCTTATAAGGATTAAATTGATTAGGTATAAATTTTATTATTGTGAAATTTAATTTTTATTTGATTTTAAAATTGTTTTCCAAAAAAATATGAATAAAAAAGATTATTTAATGGTTGTACAAAAGAAAAATATAGGAACTGAGTTTTTTTTTTTTAATTGTTGTTAAAAAAAATTCAAGTATAATTAAAAAAATTTTGGAAGGCCCACTAGGCCGGGTGGGTTGAGAGTGTGACCTTATCTCTCTCTATTGTCATGAATCGAGCATGCCCGGTGCTATGTGAATTCAATCTCACGCGTTGCCCTTTATGTCTAGAATCTTAGATATTTGGGCCCTCGCCCAAGCACCGAGGCCCAATTCTATACTTAGAGCGGACAGGTCAACATTTTAACTCTCATTCAAACCCAATTTCAACACTATAATGCCATAGTGGCAAACATCATTACTTCTCATTAACAATATAAACACCTATTTTCCAACATATATTACCGATGTGAAACTTGCAAACTTAAAAATTTTACAAATAATAGTGACTCCAAACGATTGGTCTTTTCAGCATTGACAAGAGTACCGAAGAGCGACACACACATTCCGGGAGTGCAAAAGCCACATTGTGAAGCATGGAATCCTGCAACTCTTTTGTGAATTGGGTGGAGTCCATCTTTACTGTTTCCAATGCCTTCACTTGTTGTAATTGAACAGCCATGTATGCTGCAAAGTAGTGTAAGGCAAGAACTCGCCATTAAGTCTTCAATTCTATCAAGTATAGGATCATACTTGGAGATCAAAACCACACAAGCTCCACAACCACCTGTAAAACACAACCATTTCAAAATATGAAGTTCCAAGTTGGAAAAAAAAAGTTGTGGCAAACACCATATCCACCTTCAAGTTCATTGAAAACTCCATCAGAAAAAATAACACTACTCACAAAGCTCAAGAATAACTGGAACCAGAACAAGGTCCTTTATCCTTATGCCTCAATCTATGAAGCATAAATTAGTTCAAAGCAAGGTCAATATAACAATCATCAATGTTTTAGGTTTATTCCAAAAAGGACCATAATCAATAATATTATACTATGGTCCATACCCAATAGTCAATATTTAATATCAAACTAATTCTTTCTAAAAAAGTTAGTTCAAAGCAAGGTGAATACTATAGGGGGAAAAAATAATGAAAAACCAACTCAACAATCAATTGAATTACTTAACATAACACTAGTTGAATCAGATGATGCCACAGTGTTACATCAACACTTGACCTTTGTTCTAAGAAGAAAAATTGAAAAAGTAAATAAATTCTTCAAAACAATAAATAAATAAATAAAAGAGGGTTATCATCACCTGTATACTTCACAATTGTAACAATGACCAAGTTGGTTATGGAGATATTGTTCCGAATAGCAACCTTACAAAGCTACTTGCATGCGCTTTTGTTTTCACCGGAATGGCATTGGTTGGACTAATCCTAGGCAAACCAGCAGATTACTTGGTTGAGAAGCAAGAATTCTTGCTAGTTAAAGCTTTGCACATGAACCAAAATGTTGGTCAAAGAGAAATTCTAAAGGAGGTTGAGGTAAAAAAACAAGATACAAATTCCTTTTGGCCTTTTTCCTTCTCTTGATTATGATCATAGCAGGGACAGTTTTCTTGATCATGGTTGAGAAATTGAAATTCGTCGATCCGTTTTACTGCGTTTGTTCTATTCTTACAACCCTGGGATATGGTGATAAGAGTTTCTCGACTGAAGCAGGAAGAATATTTGCTGTGTTTTGGATATTGACAGGTACAATTTCTTTGGCTCAGGTGTTCCTCTACATTGTTGAGCTTAACACTGAAAGCCGACAAAAGAAAATTGTGAAGTGGGTTCTTTCGAAGATGACCAATTTGGACTTGGAGGCAGCAGATATTGATGATGTCGGCACTGTTGGGTTATTTCTGCATTCTTTCAAAGCCTTGTTTTTGCCAGCTTATTAAGTCCTAATGATGACACATAAACATTTTTAAATCAGGTCCCTCTAAATGTTCTGTGATCAAGACTGTATAGAGAGAGGAGAAAGAGAGAACACAAAATATCAACATTTGTTATATATTACATGATAGATTTAACAAATCTAAAGAAGCAGCACTTCTGGAAGCTGAGAGGACTGCTGTGTGTGTTTACCATTTTGCAAAATTCTTAAGTTTGTAAGTCTTACCTAGGTGATATATGTTGAAAAATACGAGTTTATATGGTTAATGAGAAGTAATAATATTTGTTGAGCTTGGCAACACTAGAGCATTATTGTGTTGAAATTGGGCTTGAATGAGGGTCAAAAATGTTGACCCGCTCGCTCTAAGTATAGGTGGAATTCTACCATGCTCGACTCATGACAATAGAAAGGGATAACAGGTCACACTCTCAACCCACATGGCCTAGTGGGCCTTTCATATTTTTTTTATTACAATTGAATTTTATTAACAACAATTAAAAAAAAAATCTTCATTCATATATTTTCTTTTGCACAACCATTAAATAATCTTTTTTTATATTTTTTTCAAAAACAAAATTTTAAAATCAAATAAAAATTAAATTTACACTAAAAATTTATAGCTAATCAATTTAATCCTTATAACTTTTAAAATTCATTAATTAAGTCAAATTTTATAACTATCTAGAATAAATTAGTAAAATGGTACCCCAAAGTTTATATCATTGACAAAAAAAATTCACAATAAATTTTAACAACAAATAATCCTTCTTATTATAACTTTTAAATTTCATTAATTAGGTCGAGTTTTATAACTATCTAGAATAAACTACTAAAATGGTATTCGAAAATTTATATTGTTGACAAAAAAATTCACAAAAAATATTAACAATAAATAAGTATTAATCTAGAATGATTTTATAGGACTCAACATGAGAATGGTTGGTATGAACGAAACAAGAGTAGTTGTTGAAAATAATGAGAGTGGCAAGAATGAATGAAAAAATAATAGAATATTAAACAACAGTTTATAATGGACTTTGGATGCATGGAGAGCAAGTAATAGATACCATGGAACATATATAAAAGGTTTAGACACAAGAATTTTTGCAAGAAAGTTCACGCATAACTTTTTGCAAAAAATTATTAGTTTTATCTTCTATAATATCATTTATCTAGCATACAATACTGGTTATTTGATTGACATGTGAATGATGCAGTCTACACTTATCAATAATTTGTTAGCACATTAATAGATTAATTTTCTAAACTATTAATTCTGTTGAGTATTGCACATGACATCTAAATACATGAAAATTTATTTATACTTAAATTAAATAAATAAATTATATTTAAAAAAAAATTAATTAATTTAATATTATT
>NC_029792.2:7131055-7131676 GCF_000816755.2 Arachis ipaensis
TATTGTAAAAAAAATACAATTATAGAAAAAGTTAAAAATATTATCACCCACAAAAACTATTTAATAACAAAGTTGAGTTTGTTTAAAATTGTAAAAAAAAAAAAAGAAATGAGAAAAAAATTGAATTTTTTTAACTAATCACAAGGAATTACTACTATTAACTTATTAAATTTGAGTAATATCAAGTGAGGATTAAGAATCAAAACAAGACGATGAGTCTAAAAATTTTTTATTTCTCTTAATTAAAGTAGTGTTTTACCTTAAATAACTATTTTTTATAAATAGTATTCATATGACAAACAAAATAGTAAGAAGATTCATATTAGATTATGAAAACTAATGTCATTCTTATTATAGTATAATCATATTATTTTAAAACTTATGAAATAAAATAATAAAGTATAATTTAATTATTGTGCATAATAAAATAAATATAAAACATATATAGCGGTAATCCAATATGAAAAGCAATGATGTATTATATTAAAATGCAACTAAAATTTATAATTATTAGTTACAAAACTTATAATGATGTACTGTTATTTATTACATTAATTAAAAATAAATATTTTTATATTAATTTTTAGGATTATTGACAACAAAATTTGATCATTTAAACAA
>NC_029792.2:7131684-7136556 GCF_000816755.2 Arachis ipaensis
ATGTCATAAATTTCTTTTAATAAATTAATAAGATGACTTATCAGGCAAATTAAGAAAATAACTATAATTTTTATACATCTAGATATTTAAGAGAGACAAAAAAAATTATTTTATCAAAATTTCAACAACACATAAAAGCTATCACAATAGGTGATTATAGATCAAAATGATAGATAAGATTGAGAGTTATAATAATAGTATTGGGTGATAATTAATTATGATAGAGTGAAGGTCGAGAAAATGAAAAGAGAAGAAGAAGAAAATAAAAAATAAGAAGAGAATAAGGTAATATAACAGTGGCGATAAGACAATACTAAATATGTGTATAAAGAATAATAGTAAGAGAAAAGGTCCCAAATATTTACGTAAATTTAAAACATAAATATATTTTTTGTAATAAATTTATAATAAAAATTTTAGTTTAAGAGTACTCCGTACTTCTTTTATAATTTACAGCAATAAATTTATTTTCATTCAAAACACCATTGCATAATAAATTAGTACTTCTTTTATGAGGATAATATTAGTTTCATGTTAGTATTTGTTGGTACGTTGATTTCATGTCACCAAATGTATCTACCTATTTATACAATTTTTGTGGCTAAACCTTTTATATATGTCCCATATTATTTATTACTTGCTCGTCCATTATAAACTGTGGTCTAACATTTTATTTTTTCATTAGTTTTTGCCAATCTCATTGTTTTCAACAATTATTATTGTTCCATACCAATCATTCTTGTGTGCTGTGTTTTTTAAAGTCTTTCTAGATTAATATGTATTAATATCTGAATAAAAATATTAATCGACTTTAATTTTATATTTTTGGTGACTTAAAAGAAAAATAAACAAAAACTAAGAAAGAAAAAAAAAAACAAGAAACTGCTTAAGAAAGACAGTCCCGCTGAATACTACTCTCAAACTCCTTCCAAGGCAATGAAAGCTCCACTTGGGGAGAAATAGTCCTCGTTGCAGTCTTTGCCATGATGTCTGCTACTGTATTTGCATCTCTCAAGATCAACCGAAGATCAGCACGCCATTTCTAAGACATGATATCTCGGATTTTTAACACAAAAGGATCAGTAAACCCAGAGCAATCTTGTAAATTATTGACAATAGTAAAAGCCTCCACACAGTCTGTCTCACATATAATGTCTCTTTGTCCCGAGTCCCATGCTAAAAGAAAGCCTCTCCAAATAACAAACAACTCTCCTTGCAAAATGCTACGACTCTCAATTGTTCCCAGACAGCCTCGTTGCCACCTTCCCTTCCAATCTCTGCTAACACAAGCAAAACCAACTCGAGCACCACTGCCAGGATAGCTAGCATCACAATTAATCTTAAAGGTACCCACTGAGGAAAAACCGACTCCTGACTTGAGAAACATCGTGGACAGCTATCCGTGTGCGAAATGCCCCTTCTAAAACGAAATGCAGCAGTAGGAAGAGCCTCCCGAAGACATAGCCAGGCCAAAAATTTGTGCTTTTCCGGAACATGTTGACGCCAAAGCCAAAGCCAATTACCCCTATCCTCCCAACTAAACATCTTCTTACTGAGCCATAAATAACCACTATGAGCATCATAAACCTTTGAGGCCGCACCAGTCCAACACCAACCGACCTCTGAACCAGTTTGAACATCTGGGTTGTAAGAATTAATGTTGCTCTGCAGAGACTGATTCAAAGGAGAATAGATATTCTCAAGGTTCCACTGTCCAGATGACCAAAGGTCCAAGATCCTGAGATCCGAATCAGAAATGTGAACATAATCCATCTCTTGACACAGTCGCCCCTCTCTTCTCCATTTAGAAAACCAAAAGTTCTGTTCCAAATCCCCAATGCACCAACTAAAACCTTCCTTTAGGATATCCTAAGCTCGACATATACTCTTCCAAACATAAGATCCACTTCCTCGAGACCGACTAAAACAATCATCCTTAGAAGAATGGTATTTCTCCGTCAACAGTTGAACCCATAGCTTGTTGGGGAATCAAAGTGCTTCACCAACCTCCAACCGAGGCTTGCCCAGCGGAAGTGACTCCCGTGACCTTCAGGTTTGCCGGATCTCCCTGGAATATCTCCTTAATCCTGCCTACCGACGCAGTAACAGCCGGCAATGCGCCTTCCTTCTCCAATGGAACCGCCACGGTAACACCCTCCTTCACGGTTGCAGGAAGACATGACGATGCTTCCACCACCGTGCCTCCATTCTTCTCAATTGGCGAGCTCTGTAGGGACCCCGGCCTTGGTCGTTTTCGGAGAGAGGACCCGCAAGGCACTGGGGTGTGTCGGGTTGAGGAGATCGATGTCTCACCAACACGGGAAGCGCTGTGTCCGACCTTGACTCGTGACCCGACCCTAGCACGATAGGAGCTCGATCCATTCGTGTGAGAGAAGTGAATGGTGGGCCTGATTACTCTACCCGAATCGATTCTGGATTGAATGCCTCTTTGGACCTTGTTAGATTGCTTCTGACCCAGCTTGGTTTTACCTTTCCTCACAACTTGCTCCCAACCTGGTTCATCATGCATGCAAGCCTCCTCAACATTATTTCCTTCCAAATTATTAGCCTCCAAATCTTCTTGCAAATTCGATAGTAGGCGTTTTATATAGTAGTGTACAATAACATATCTTTAAATTTATTCATTACAAAAAGAGTTATTCTCCACATACAAGCGTTTTTCCATACAAGTCATACAAGTCATTTATATTCACGCGTTTTTTACGTTTTTCTCTGTGCCTCCTCTTCTTCTTCTTCTTCGTAATTTTTCTCTCTCGTTATCGTCGTCATCAACACCACCTCTTCCTCCTCCTTCTCTTCCTCTTTCATTTTTCATTGAAATTTTTTCTCCTCTTTTAGTTTTCTCTTTCTCCTTCATCATCAGTTATCTCGTTTGTTGAAAATAATAAATAATTTAGGTTCAGATTGTCAATTGAACCATAACGAAATTTATTATTATTTTGAATCCAAGGCTAAGGTGTGGTTCAATTTAAAAGAAAAAATATAGCATTAGAGGAAAGATTTTTCTGCCACAAATTTGGATGTAGTACGAAGATATTTGGGTGTATCTTAAGAATTTTTGGGTGTATTTTTATTCTGATAAGTTCTAGATAGTTCAAAATTCTTCCTCTTCCTCCTTCTCATCTTCTACAATTTCTTTTTTTTTTTTTATCATCATCACCATCTTCTTTTTTTTTTCTTATTCATCTTTTTTTTATATTACCTTCTCAAGTTTCTTCTTGTTTTATTCTCTTAACAAGAATAAAAACAAAAAAATCAAACAAAGAAGAAGAAGAAACACATAATGCTGCAAAATTACTTGAAAAATGATGAACTTACATTTATTTAACTAAAAGAAAGAAAGAAATAAGGAAAAAAAGAAGAAGAAAAAAATGCAGCATTAGAGAAAATATTTTTCTGTATTTGCAGCAAATTTGGGTGTAGCACGAAGATATTTGGGTGTAATATGAAGATATTTGAGTTTATTTTAAGAATTTTTGGGTGTATTTTTATTCTGATAAGTTCCATAATTCAACACTCTTCCTCTTCCTCCTTCTCATCTTCTACTGTTTTTTCTTTTTTTTATCATCATCACAATCTTTTTCTTCTTTTTTTTTTCTAATTCATCTTTTCTTTTTTATTTTATATTCTCAAGTTTCTTCTTATTTTACTCTCTTAACAAGAATAAAAATAAAAAAATCAAACAAAGAAGAAGAAAAAACACATAATGCTGTAAAATTACTTGAAAGATGATGAACTTACATTCATTTAACTAAAAGAAAGAAAGAAATAAGAAAAAAAAGACGAAAAAAACGCAGCATTAGAGAAAATATTTTTCTGTATTTGTAGCAAATTTGGGTGCAGTACGAAGATATTTGGGTGTAATACGAAGATATTTAAGTGTATTTTAAGAATTTTTGGTGTATTTTTATTCTGATAAGTTCTGCATAATTCAACACTCTTCCTCTTCCTCCTTCTCATCTTCTACTATTTCTTCTTCTTTTTTTATCATCATCACAATCTTTTTCTTCTTTTTTTTTCTAATTCATATTTTTTTTATTTTACCTTCTCAAGTTTCTTCTTGTTTTACTCTCTTAACAAGAATAAAAACAAAAAAATCAAACAAAGAAGAAGAAACACATAATGCTGCAAAATTACTTGAAAGAGGATGAACTTACATTCATTTAACTAAAAGAAAGAAAGAAATAAGGGAAAAAAGAAGAAGAAAAAAAAAACGCAGCATTAGAGAAAATATTTTTCTGTATTTGCAGCAAATTTGAGTGTAACACGAAGATATTTGGGTGTAATACGAAGATATTTGGGTGTATTTTTATTCTGATAAATTTTGCATAATTCAAAACTCTTCCTCTTCCTCCTCTTCATCTTCTATTGCCTCTTCATCTTCTACTGCTTCTTCTTTCTCATCTTCTTATTTCGTTTTCTTATAATTTTTTTGGGAGAAAAAATCAAACAAAGAGAAAAAAAATATAATATTGCAAAATCAATAGAAAGAGGAGAAGGAAAAAAATGCAGCAACAACAACGGTAATAAAAAACAACGATGAAGATGAAACACGTGAAGAAAAAGGAAGAGAAATACAAAGAAAAAGGAGAAGAAGAAGGAAGAGGAGGAGGAGAAGGAGAAGGAGGAACATGAAGAAGAAGTGTTTTTCATAATGGTGAGTGAGAACGCGCTTTAGAAATGGTTGAGTGACGCGTGTTATCACGCTCCAGTGGGTGAATGTAGTTTTTGTTAGATTTGGCCCAACTTGTAAGACTTGTAAGCCAAAAAAACATGTATGTGTAGCATAACTCTTACAAAAAAATACTTTGAATAAATATTATATATTATATTATGAAGATAAAATATTAA
>NC_029792.2:7136588-7184194 GCF_000816755.2 Arachis ipaensis
GGTTACTATTTTATCCATTAAATTTATTTTATAAAATGAATTATTTGAAGGCAAATGATTTCTTTGAAAGTTGGATGTCAAATTATAGTATTGACTTTATATATTGTTTGAAGCCGTTAATATAAGAAACTTGTTGAGATATTGAGCAGTGGTATTCGATCTACAGATATAAAAAAAATACAAACTTTAGATATAAAAATAGAATAAAATAAGGAGTACATTGTCTTTTGAATGGTCTTTAAACATAAAAAATTAGTACTCAAAAATAAAATAAACCATGTATATAAAGTACCAACCACTTATATTACCATGACATCTGTTATTTGGACCAATGTCATTATGGTGTGTTTCTATTTCAAAAATATAGATACTTGTTCTTGACAATGGGGTTGGCATAGGAGTGCTTGTGTTTGGTAATGAAATTGGCATAGGAATTGTACCAGCTCCCTTGTCGAATCATCTCCTGATAATTTGCACGCCTTCTAGCTAGGTGATGTTACATTTGTTCTTTCGGTGACATCATCGTGATTATTAATTTATTGAATTCTCTATTTCTTAATAAATGGTAGAAAGACGTGTATAAAAAGAATGACAACAGTGATGGATGTTTGTAAGTGAAGCAGTTATTTAATTATCTCACGATTGCAGTAGTTATTTAACTCATTCATGGATTAATAGCTTTTTTTTATAAAAAAATAAAATTGTATTATTACTATTTTGTCCAAACTCTGGTATTGACTTTATATATTGATATAGATATAAGAAAATATTAAAATAATATTATAATAAGTTATTGATACCTAAATTTTTATCAATACCAAACTTATTTTCTAAGGAGATAAGAAATAGCATAATGTAAGTATCATACTCATAATTAATTTATCATAGATGGGATACTAGCTTAAACGTTCAGTCTTACATAAAACGAAACCCTAGCAGAGAAAGAGTACGTACTCCGTACTCAGAGAGAATGAGAGAAGGAGAGAGCGGGAACGAGTGTTTGAGGGCGAAACTCACGATATGGCACAGTGCTTGGGTAGAGACTCTAGGGAAGGAAAGAGTGTTGATTCCGATGCCACCAAGCCACGGGACGGTACAAAGGCAGTGCCACATCCTGAGACCAAAAGTCATAATTTAAATGAAGTAGAACCTAATGTGGTAGGTGGCGTTACTGGCGAGAATCCTGCATCGAATTTGCAAGAAGATTTGGAGGCTAATAATTTGGAAAGAAATAATGTTGAGGAGGCTTGCATGCATGATGAACCAGGCTGGGAGCAAGTTGTGAGGAAAGGTAAAACCAAGCTGGGTCAGAAGCAATCTAACAAGGTCCAAAAAGGCATTCAATCCAGAATCGATTCGGGTAGAGTAATCAGGCCCACCATTCACTTCTCTCACACGAATGGATCAAGCTCCTATCGTGCTAGGGTCGGGTCATCGGCTTGCTGCCTCTCTAGGGGATAGTAATCTGTTTGACTTGAAGACTATTGGAAGACAATTTTCTTGGTACAGAAGGGTTAAAAATGGTGTTGAGGTGGCGAAAAAACTTGACCAGGTTTGTATCAATAGTGGCTGGCTATCTCTATTTCCAGAGGCTTACGCAGAAATTTTAAATAGGCTTCAATCTGATCATTGTCCTATCCTAGTACGCTGTACAGGTCGTCCCCAACCGAAAAAGAATAGACCTTTTCGGTTTATTGCAGCTTGGGCAACTCATCCGGGGTAGGCATTTTATTCCAGTTTTTAAAATCCAGTTTTTATTCTCCTCTGAATCAGTCTCTGCAGAGCAACATTAATTCTTACAACCCAGATGTTCAAGCTGGTTCAGAGGTCGGTTGGTGTTGGACTGGTGCGGCCTCAAAGGTTTATGATGCTCATAGTGGTTATTTATGGCTCAGTAAGAAGATGTTTAGTTGGGAGGATAGGGATAATTGGCTTTGGCTTTGGCGTCAACATGTTCCGAAAAAGCACAAATTTTTGGCCTGGCTATGTCTTCGGGAGGCTCTTCCTACTGCTGCATTTCGTTTTAGAAGGGGCATCTCGCACACGGATAGCTGTCCACGATGTTTCTCAAGTCAGGAGTCGGTTTTACATTGTATTCGGGATTGTCCAAAAGCCCAACTTGTTTGGCAAGCTTTAGGGATCTCCGATCAACCAATGGATTTGATGAGTTGGTTCTTACATAATAGCAAACAGCGCCCCTTTAGATTCTTTGCTGGTCTCTGGTGGATTTGGTGTTCGAGAAATAACGAGATCTTTCATCCTCACGAGCATTGGACCACAAACAAGGTGATTGGTATGGCTTTGTCCTTAGAAAAAGAGCTCCGAAATATTTTTGAGTTGCAACGACTATCTATCCCCTCAACCATTAGTGGCTCTTGGATTCCCCCCTCAGTGGGTACCTTTAAGATTAATTGTGATGTTAACTTTTTAATAGAAAAATAGTAAAAACTCTTAATGTAACTATGTATTACTCATAAATTTTACTTGAATGATACCATAACATATAATACTTATTTATAAAGTTGAATATACTAATTTTTCAGGCATGTTACACATACAAGCTTTTTTGGCTTACAAGTTTTATAAGTTGGTCCAAATCCAACAAAAAGTACGCGCACTACACTCCTCCACAATCGAGCGTAAACACACGCACCTTACTCAACCATTTCATTTTTCCAAAGCGTGCTCATTATGAAAGACTCTTCCTCTTCTTCCTCAATCAATACCCAAACCGTCGATATTCAAGCCACATTCGAAACCAACTGCAATTCTAAAGAAATTTTCCAACTCCTCGCAAAAAGTAGAATAAATCAAGAAGAAAACATACAGATTTCCATCAAAAAATACCAAAAAGAAGGAACAAACATTATCCAAGGTACTGTTTTACTGTTCTTCTTGGTTTTTCATATTTCTGTTTTTGATTTCGAAATCGAAGCACTATATCGTCCGTATTTCTCTCTTTGTTTCACTGTTCTTGGTTTAGATCTCATATTACTGTTCTGATGAAACTGTTCTTCGTTTATGCTATTTTACGTACTTCTAGTGAATGGTTTAACGTGTGTTTTGATCTATTTTAGTACATATTTTGTGCATGTTTACATGTTTTTTAAATAGGTTTGTATACATATAAACTCTGTATTGAATTTTAGGTTAAATGATTTTTGGGTGTATATGGCAGATTTTTGGGTGTATATGTCTTGGAATGCGACTGTTGCTTCTAGTGGCTTTTTGAACTTAAATATCTTTCTGAACTCATATAATGTCATGTAATGCAAAAAAATGTAGAGGTGTATGAGACTGATATATATATTAGGAGTATTGAAGTCTAACTGGTACTGTTCTAATTGTGCTTGACCTTGTAGTGTCATTTTATGCATGTTTGGTTGAGTTGAATATGATTTTGAACTCATTTAATTTCGTTTAATTGAAAAAATAAAATGTGTATATATAGGACTGGATTTAGGTGTATGTGGCTGATATTTGGGTATACGTGATTGGTATTTGGGTGTATGTCACTGATATTTGGGTGTATTTTTTATTTATTGACAGCACACACACACACATCTTAGAACAAGTCAATTTTTTCTAATACAAATATAGGTTATTTAAATGACTCTAATTCTGCTTTGTTTACAGCAAACCAAAGACTTGAAGTGTGCTACCAGACTATTGAGTGAAAAATTTGAAAAGATGAGCGAGCCAAAGAAAGCGATCGTTCGTGAATTAGATTTTGGTGGACTCATGCACATCCCACCAATAAATGTGCCTCACAAACTATTAAAGGAGTTGGCTAACTCCTTTAAATTGGGCAAAATCATACTAGAAACAAGCTATGGTTCCTTTAAAGTTAAACCCAAAACAATAAGGGTTGTCCTTGGCCTCAATGCATCAGGTAACTGATTATAGAAAACCTCTATACTTCCATTCTCTGTAATATATTCTTCGTAATATCTTATTCTGATCTCATGTAATCAAGCAGTAAATTTAGGTGTATATGAGTGATATTTGGGTGTACTTCAAGTAATTTGGAGTGTAAATTGTTTTCTTTTTTGTAGGAGATCTATTTCCTGATAAAGTGAGTGTGGTAAGCGGGAAAGCCTGCCCCGCCCCGCCCCGCCTAGTGAGGCGGTCCCAGAATCCCAGCCCGCCCCGCCTTCTGTGCCAAATTTGGTCATGACAAGTTGACGTGCAAAGATAAATCTGTCCCGACAAAAGAAGGAGGAGAAGCCATGTGATGTCAGCTGAGGAAGCACTGCAACTGGCAGAAGATTTGAATTCAAAATCCTAGAATCATGCTAATAAGGAAACGTATGATTTTTCTAAGAATCAAGGAGAGAAGTATGTAACTAATTCGATCTCGCAACTAGGGGTGGGTGGCAAGCGGGGAAGCCCGCCCCGCCCCGCCTAGTGAGGCGGTCCCAGAATCCTAGCCCGCCCCGCCTAACGGCGGGCTGGCGGGCCGGCGGGCTAAGCCCGCCAAATATCCTTTTTTTTTTACTTTTAACTATTAAATAATATATATAAAGATATAAAAAAATCTCTTTTGTTTTTTACTTTTAACTATTATAATTTCTAAAAGTATAAACAAATTATAATTTTTGTATTCACAAATATTAAAACCTTTGTAATTATAAATATTGTTTCCAAAGCAAAATAAATATAATCCAAAACATAATTAACAATATTGTCTCTAAAACAAAACAAACATAATCTAAAACACTCAATTTTCATCTTCATTCTCTTGTAAGTTGGGTTGGGGGAAGTTGGATTTTGGTAAAAAAAAATTGTAAAAATACCCCTTACTAAAACAATACTAAGCCCGGCGGGGAAGCCCGCCCCGCCCCGCCAAAGCCTGCCAAAACCCGCGGTTTAAGCGGTACAGGTTAAGCGGGCTTTTGCTATTTGGCGGTCCCAATTTTCCAGTCCGGCCCGGCGGATTTAGGCTCATTTGCCACCCCTAGTTATAAGGAACTTTCTGAAGAGAACAAACTGAGTTTTAGAAGGTTCCAGGGGAAGACTCTAAAGAATCTGACTAATGACATGATGAGTATTGGTGTTGAAAACGAACAAGATCGCCTAATGTTCAAGAGGATTTTCACCCTCTATATTCAGATGGCGTTCTTGTTGCCAACAACAATAAACAAAATCTTCCCTGTGCACCTAGCTCCAATTTTTAAGATGGACAAAATAACGGAGGGCAACTGGGGAGCCCATGTGCTGAATTTCATCATCAAAGGCATAATTGATTACCGTCTGAAAAAGAAAAAATCAATCAACGGCTGCCTCTTTGTCTTGATGATAATCTATTTCCATCTGACAAAAAACAAAGACAAGAAAGGAGAAGAAAATCCTAGACTGCCCTAGGTTAGCAACTGGAATAGAGAGCAGTTAGTTGCAAGGATGAGAACAGAAATAGATGGACATATGGTAAGTGAACAGAATACCTTCTCTAATTTGGGTGTATTTTATTTACGTAAATACTGTAAACTAACATTTCTACTATTTCAGAGCATCGTAAAGAAGGCAGAAACAAAAAAGAAATTGAAAGAAATGAAAGAAAAAGAAAAGAAAAAAACAAAAAATAAAAAAAAAAACAAGGCAAGTTCATCATCTGAGAGTGATACATCTGAAACTGAAGTTGATTTTTTCTCTGAGTCTGAGTCTGAAGAAGACTCAGAGGAACCAAGAAGGAAACAACCCACCAGAATAACCAAAAAGTAAGAAATATTTTTGGGTGTATTTTGTCAATTTTAGGGTATTTTTTACCAATGATTATTTGCCTTCCAAAATGAAATCCAGAAAAAGGAAGCAGATTCTAGAGGATTCCAATTCAGAAACTGAATCGAATGATGAGTAAGATTCTGAAATTATATTCGCTTTCTTTTTCGTTTATTTTCAAAATTTGATGCATTAACAAAGTGTTTCTCATTAACTTTCAGAAGTGAAGAATCATTACCAATAAAAAAATAAAAAACAAAGAAAAAAATTCAGACTACACCCAAAAAGTAAGCACTGTTTTGGATAGTATTTTATCATTAATTTTATTTTATTTTTCTGATTCATACTTTTTTTATTTCCAGGACGCAATCAAAAAAGAGAAAGCACTTTGTTGAGGATTCGTCTCCTGAACAAACGCAATCCTATGATGGGTAAGATACTTTGTAAAGCTATATTACCATTTATCATCAAAATTATATTTGTTAACATGTTCTTTTATGCATGTACTGTCAGATCTGAACTTGGAACTGAAGTATTACAAGAATTTTTAAGGGAATCAAAAAAGAAGAAAACCAATGAAAAAGCTTATGCACAGGGGTTTGTTATATTTGGGTGTATATTACCGATTTTAAGGTGTTTTAGTTGCTGATAATTATTTTTGGTTTCCCAAGAAGAAGGGAGCTGGGCTGCGGTCGACAGAAGGTCACTATGACTCATCCGAAATGTAAGAACCTTTATTTGATAAAATCTTAATATCCTGATTTAACTGTATAGTATTTTTACTGAATGATGTTTATTCTATGCTTAGAATGCCGGAGGTGAACTTAGGAAGTGAGAATGATCCTTTGTTTCAAGGACAAACAGATCAAAGCAGCATAAACAAACTGGCGGATAGCATGTAATTTCTATTTCTAATACCGCTTTTATCTTTTTTACCTTTTGCTTCTAATTCTGCATATGTTTTTTTAGAAAAAAGCCCTTTAATGTTTTATTCAAGGAAAAAAAGGCAGGAAAAAAAAGCAAAAATTGTAACTACGTAAGTTCTCAAAAAACAAAGCCTGTGTTTCTTTTCAATGCTTCAGGTGTATTTTGACTTTATTTGGGTGTATTTCAGGTTGAGTCTGGCAGAAGAATCAGCCAGTGACCCAGCTCAACATAAGATGATGGTTGTGCGAATGGAGACACATTCGCAACCTAAACCGCTTTCAATGTGAGTTTTACAACTAAATTTCAACCTTCTAATCATGAATTTTAAGAGGCTTTCTTAACTTTTTATTTTTGTCTTGTTTAGAGTTCCGATTCAAGTTTATGTGCCTCTGTCCCAGACAACAGCAACAACCCCGGTGCCAGCAATTGAACCATCCCCCACAAAGTCTCCGGGAGAGAAAATTAGTGAAGAAAGAACAAAAAAGTAAGGAATAATATTCGGGTGTATTTGGTTATTATTTGGGTGTATATTTTCCTTAATTGGGTGTATATTTTTCTTATTTCGTGTTTGAGTGTATTTGATTATTATTTGGGTGTATATTTCCCTTATTTGGGTGTATATCTTCAAAATTAATCTGTAACTAGTTTTTTTATAATATGATTCGTTTTATCTAACCCTGCAGCACTCCATAACCCCCGAAACTTGATGAAAGCACACCCACGGTTCCACCAGCTCTATCTAAAATGTAAGTTCAGCACAATATAACTTGGTTTTCGATATCATTTGTCTATTCTTTTTCTTATAGTACGTTATATGTCAACACGCAGTAATCCAGCCCCAAAAGACGCTGCTGCACTGATGATGATGGCCCAGACAGCATCCTACATACCTAAAAAAGGTCCGATGCCATCATTCAGTCTTGGCTCGACTGATTCAAGCCAAGAAGAAACACTAACGCAAGAAGGGCAAGGGCAACCAGGACCTTAGAAGGCAAAAAGTCCTGAAACACCAAAATTAATCGAACAATTAGAGGAGCTGGTAGAAAAAAATGCAAACAGTGGGGTGAAGACAGCATTGGATTATGCAGAGAGTAATAGTCTGCCGAAGAAATTTTTGAAAAGTTTGAAATGCCTGCAAGGAGCAAGGAAATGTTGGCTGAAATGAAAAAGAAGTGCTACATGTGGGTCACACGTGTGAAGACATACAGAGATGGAACCACTAATGAGTATGAACCGGTGTGCACCCTCAAAGCTGAAGAACAATTCATTTTGTCAAAAGTCTACTTTGCATCTCTAAAAGCTGCTACAAATATAGAAGTTGAGGTAATATTAGAATAAGATTAATGATTTTATCATGAAATGTAACTGCAATGTTGATTGATGTAAATTGATTTGTTTTTTTTTTCTAGATTGTCACGGCTATGTGCCTGATCCTGAACTAACAAAATATTAAAAGATTTCAAGAAGAAATATACTGTCTCCCCCTGATATTGTGGTAAGGTGTACTTCAATGAAATTTAGATGTATTTCTGTAATCTTTTGGGTGTATTAAATATTTTATTTGGTGTTTCACAAATGTTGCAGAACATGGCCATTGGAAATCATCCAGATGGGGAATTCTTACAGCCTAAATCCAAAAAGCCATTTAAGGTCGAAGACTACCCAATGTTTATACCTTTTTTGGACCTCAAAAAATTACCATCACATCGATATGTAAGTTTCCGTTTCTAAAACTTCTTATCACAATTCTTTGGTTATGTGCCAATCAAACTAAAACACTGTTCAATGTGGACATGCTTCAGATTTTTGCACCTATTTGCTATTCAGAGCATTGGGGGATATGAGTGGCTGACATAAGAAAGAAAAATTTTATATACTTGACCCGTATCACAAGGAGTGTCCCTCCAAAGCCAGAATGAAACTAAATACATTTGTTGTAAGTTGTTTCTGTGTTTCGTGTTTTAATATTTGGGTGTATTTCTATTCAAAATAAGGTGTAGTTTGTGATCCTTTGGGTGTATTTCTTTATTAAATTTATTCTTATATTTTGCTTTGTTTTTTGTTTTTAGGGATATGTGATTTCGAGAATGCCGGGGGTACCTCTAAGGAAAAAGGATCGTGAAATTGAACCACCATACATTGACATCTCAGGCCAAAAAATAAGGTATAAATCTTTCACTCTGAAAATTAATCTTTCCTATTTTAATTTACTAATTTATTTTTTGTTTTTCAGCTATGATTGTACTATTTATGTAATGAAATGACTTGAAATAATTCATCCTAAAAACATTAAAAGGGGGAAGTATGAGTGTGACAATTAGATTCAGGTAATTGTGTTTAAAATTATATTACTCTCTATTACTTTACTAAATTAACATAGTTGATAAAAAAGAATATTCTTTTAAATTGTAGGAGGAGGTGAACTACTTTAGAGTAGAATTTGCTTCCCGAATTCTATTTCATGAAATGAATTAAGACAGAGATGAAGCCATTAGGAAAAGTGAAGCAATAAGATTGTCCAAGCCATCCTCAATGTTGTTGAGTCCATATTGTCAAATAGATTCATATGATATTGACAATGATTAATCTAAATGTATGTATTCTTGGAATAGTTTTAACACTTGTAAAATTTTGTGAATATAATCCAGTTTTATTATAAAATTTTTTTTCCATAATTAAACCGTCTCTACTGTATTCAAAAGCTCTAAATTATAGGTTCTAAAAAAATGAAGGAAAACAACACCAAACATATTAATACGCCCAATTACTTTAATAATACACCTAAATATAACTGGTATACACCCAAAATGAGTCATCGCATATTTCAATTGAAAAACCAACAAAGATGTATGGAAATTTAGAAATTTGAATTGTTAACCTCTTTAGGATTTGATTGTATATGTATACTAAATCTAAAACAAACAAATATAAACAAAACATTAATTTCTAACATACACATCAGCATCCGTAAATATTAAAAAAAATTGAATTTTACACCCAAATAGTTTCACTATACACCCAAAATTCTATCCCCTGCTACTGGATCCCTAAAACCTTAAACCCCTACACCCTAAACCCTAAAACCCTAAACCATAAGCTCCTAAACCCTAAAATGCTAAACCTTAAACCCTAAACCCTAAATCCTAAACCCTAAACAAAACACTAATTTCTAACATAAATAGCAGCATCTAAAAAATATAAAATTAAACTGTCAAACACAAGAAAAATTCAGAAATACACCCAAAAAACTGAGCATTACACCAATATCCTGTAACTATACACCTAAAAAACTATTCCCTGCTACTGGTTCTCTGAACTGATAATTCATAACATATCCATGATATTGGCTGGAATTTGGTTGCACCACTAATGCAGCATTAAAAATGTTTAACTAGAAATAATAAACTCACATATTAGCAAAACTATTAACAAGAAAATTAAACTCAGTCACCACATATTTAAAGAACATCACTTTTATCTCGCTTAGAGCTTTCGTTTTCTTCTTCTTTGAGACATTTGTAATCTGTTTGTCCAACTTTGAACCTAGCCTATTTTTTGGACGTCCTCTTGTTCGAACATGTGGAGGGCTTTGAAGCTCGTTAACGGATTCCAAGTTGGCATCTTCGTGAGATAACGAACATATCCCTTTCCTTTTGGCTTTTAGTTCTTCCATCTCAACCATGACGTTATCGTAGGCACGGTGCAGAATGGCAGTCAGCTCCTTGGATTCTGTTGCAAATTCGCATATATTTTGCGAACGAAACACCAATTCATCAAACCTCTTACTTTTTGGCTCCAACAGTGGCTCGTCGTGGCTACTCTTGATCTGTGTGTGTCACCTCTTTACCTTCTTGCTCCATCGTTCCAATATATATCTCGGTGACACTTAGATTACTCGTTCAAAGCTTAACACGCTTAGGGCGTGACGGCACAATATCCCTCTTGACTCGAATAATAAGCACTGGCATTTCACTTGGGCTGCTTCTAAGTCATAAGTAACCACAAACTTGTTGAATATTGAGCTGAAAACTTGTTCTCCAACTTCGTATACTGAATAGCCTAGAGCGTAGTTCATTAATCTTGTGATGCAATTCACCTTCCCTCTAAATTGTGCTTGGATTTCTTTAAACTTTTGGTGAGTGTACACATGTTAAACTGAGCTTTTATGGAGGATTTTGTTGCATACGGTATGACGGTGTGAAAATCTGCAGCATCGAATTCTCTCTCTCTTTGCTCCCTGCTTCCGAGGCAATTATCACATTGTTTGACAAATTGGATAAGTGAGCTGTTCCGAGTAATGAACTTGTTAAAAAATGAATGCATGCTCTCGCTCCTTTGTGTGCTTCTCATCCCGGCCCAGAAGTGGTGATCCAGATAAATTGGAACCCATATAAGACGGTCTTCGTAAAGATCTGCAAAATACACCCAAATTAGACTATAATACACCCAAAAACATGCAATTTACACCTCTGCTGCAGATTTTAAACGTCATTACCTGAAAGCTACTTGTTGTCCACAAGACCATACTTCAGTAGAAAATCATTCCAATTCCTATCAAATGATTATTTGGTATGAGAGTTCCAAACAACATGGTTCATTTCTTGTTCGATTTCTAGGTGTCCCTTGTAACCGTTTAATTTGCTTGGAATCTTCTTCGTGATGTGCCAAATACACCAACGGTGAATTGTTGTAGGCATACAAGCCTCTATAGCCCTTTTCATTGACGCGCATTGATCGGTGAGAATTCCTTTCGGAGCATTTGCTCCCATGCAACGAAGCCAACATTGAAATAACCATTTGAATGATTCAACATCTTCGTTTTTCATCAAAGCGCATCCAAGAAGTATTGACTGACTATGGTGATTCACCCCTACAAAAGAACCACAAACCAAATTATACCTGAAACAAATTACGAAAAAACAATTAAAATCATTACATACACCCAAATAATGACTTTATACACCCAAAAATATCCAATATACACCTCTGCAGCAGATTCATAAAACAACACACAAAATAGAATTAAAATCATTAAATACACCCAAATAATAATTTTATATACCAAAAAAATCCAATATACATCTCTGCAGTAGATTCATAAAACAACACACAAAATAGAATTAAAATCATTAAATACACCCAAATAATAATTTTATACACCTCTACAGTAGATTCATAAAACAACATTAATTTAGCATCATAAACAAGAACAGCATATTACTTGTTTGTATTGTAGGTGGTGTCGAATGAAATAACATCTCTGAAATACTCAAAGGCAGTTTTGCTCCTTGCGTCGGCCCAAAAAGCAAGCTTAATCGACTGATCGTCCTCGAGTTCGAGCTCGAAAAAGAAATTCTGATTCTTCTCTTTCATTCTTAATAAGTATTTCCCAAATTCTTTTGCATCTTCTTGTTCCGAAACATTCCTCACTTCTCTCGTGATGTAATTCCTCACGTCTTTTTCGATAAAATTTAACTCGCGATGACCCCCGGCTGCTGCAACAAATGATTGGTAAGTTTTGCTTGGTTTGATACCGGCTTCCTCGTTATTCTCTATTGTACGACGGACGGACATGCTTTGTTCCCTGTGCTGTTTGAGCATCTCTGCTTGAGTTGGATAGCAAGGATGTGAATGATGCAACACGACCTTCGAAATGATCCAAGCACCAACATCCTTCAATGTGTGTATATAAATTCTTGCAGGACAATTTAAACCAGCTGTGGGATTTGTCTTCTCGGTCGGAGATATTTTTTATTTACATTTTCCCTCTCTGCTACATGTAATCAATTGATTCTTAATTTCGTTTCCCTTCTTATTTGTGCTCCGAACTCTTGTAGAAAAACCTGCAGCCTTCGCATAATCCTTGTAGAATTTTGTAGCATCTTCAAGGGTGTTAAAAGTCATTCCAACCTTGGGAATAAACTGATCATCAACAACACAGAGAGGCTACAAAATACACCCAAAAATACACCATGTTAAAAATAAGGATATACTAGAGTTTCTGCATGTCATAAAAAATAATAATTCAACTAAAATACACCCAAATATTCCTGATCTACACCCGAACGACAACAACTCAACTAAAATAATAAAAAAAATCCATAAACTGTAAATACACCCAAACTTCCCTAAAATACACCCAAATAGTTCTGATATACACCTGAACGTCTGGTATAAAATGCACAAAATTAATCAAAACTATTACATTAGATTCAATTCACAGTCAATGTTCACGTATTAATTTCACAGTCAATGTTCACGTATTATTCAGCTAGACAATCATAAATGACTAACTGCATCAAATTCAGATTCAATAATTAACTAAAACTAAATCACACCTCAGGAACTTCATTCGATTCAAATTCAAAATCCACTTCGCTCTAGTTCAGCTGACAATAATTTGAAGTTGAATCTTCCATTATCTTCAAAATAATTTCAAAGCTTGATTACAGAAATCATGAAAATTGAGAAAAACGAAGCAAGAAAACAGAGAGAGAAACGCACGTAAATGACGAAGGAAAAACCAATAAGAAACGCACGTAAATGACGAATGAAAAGGCAAAGAGAAACGCAGGAACGAGATCGAACAAAGAAGGCAAAAAATTCAAAAAAGGAAACGAAATCCTTTAAAAAAAGAAAATTATATATTCGCGCGTTAATTAATTTAAAAGTTTGTTAAGAAGGCGCTTGAAACACACATACCATAAGAGACACGTTTTGAAACACACATACCATAAGGTAGCGTTTGTTTGCAAGACTGAGACAGAGAGACAGAGACAGAGAGACAGAGACCAAGAGACAGAGATAGAAATAAGTATAGTATTGTGTTTGGTGTGATGGTGTACAAGACTGAGTTATGTCCCAGTATCGTGTTTGGTTTGAAGTAAAAGTTGAAGACTAAATTTGGAAACTTACTAAAATGCCCTTTAATATCAGCAAAGAACCCTAACCCTCCACCTCCCCCCGAAAACGATTTCGTTTTCGATAGTGGCCAACCCTCACCCCCTTTCTCCTGGTAGCCACCGTTCCTGCTCTCCTCTGCGGGCAACTGAGGCTGGATCCGGAGCCCCCGCCGCTTGGACCCCAGGTTTTCACCGGTGTTGCGTCCGATCGACGACGGCCCGTGGGGAGTGTTGCGGGGTTCGGCTGGGTGGACCCGGAAGCGCCAACTGTTTTGAGCCGCCGCTGCCGAATAGAAAGTTGAGGGTGTGCGTCGCGACGGAGCCGTAGCTATGCCCAAGGTCGTCGCCGTTTGTGAGGTACCTTTTGCTTGCATTCCTGTCTTTTATGTTTTGCTCATTTCTCAGAAACGTTAACTACTTGATATTTAATTTCGGCTTCTCTGTTCAGACCTGTCAACAATTTGCCGAAAATAGGATAGAATTTAGAAATTAAATTATTGAGTGAACGCATTTCTCAGGAGTTGCTGTGAAAACTTGCTCAGATATGTCTTCCAATGGTATTTCGTGTATGTATGTTGGACTGTGAAATTGAATTTCTGCTGGCGAATATTATCTCTGCTGAGAGGAGAAGTGAGGTTAATTAAACAGGTACATGTTCCAGCAAGTATGAAAAAATTAACCTTTTATTAGTTAAATAATCTGTTAAATTTGAGTTATTGATTTATTTGTCCACTTAACCATCTTCCTGGTTTAATCACTCATCATACAGTGTTGATGTGTAGTCAAATTTTTTTATTTGAACTTTGCCAAATGAGAGGTGACACAGTGAACAATTGAAATGCAAGTTATTGTAGAATTTTGCTTGTAATTCTTTGTGACATGTTTGCAACGAAAGTAGCTGTTAGCCCGTTTTGCTGTAGTTGAAAGATCCTCGTAAGATGTATCCTGTACTTGGTTCTGTTGGTTCATGTAATTGTCTTGCAATTTAATACAATTCAGAGTAGGGACTATTCTGTGACCATACTTTACTGCTAAGTGTAGTAGCAAGTAATTTACCTAAATAATGCACTAGGCACACTGCATGCCTTGAATTTTTGTATGTATTAAGTTTTTTAGAATTACAAAATTTGTGGTTTCAATGAGTTTGTCCCTTTTGCTTCGTAGCAATTGTTCGTAGTGCAGTTGTTAGCAAGAGCCTTTTTGTGTGTGCCTGTGTATTAATTTGTTGTTGTATATGGTTGGGAGTGTTTATGCAAACTATCTTGTAGAAACTGTATAGACATTGTAATTGCGCAAAGTGGAAATGTTTTGGTGACTAATAATAGACCCTCCTACAAAGGATTTGTTCCTGTCTTGTTACATGATGGTGATTGTAAGTGGTTGACCGTATTGAATGTTGTTATAATGTAACCTGCTGTTTCTGAATGGTGATTCAGTTAACAATTTCTGAATCAGTGGAACCTGGCATACAAGTATACAGCAGTGTTGATGATATAGTATGTGTGGATGCTGAAACTGTGCTAAGAAACGTTGTTGCTGTTTTTTAAAAAAATCATAAGAACTGGTACAGAGACATGATATTGCAACCAAAAAATTTGTTACAATTCTGCATGTGTTTCATTTGAATCATCGTTGGTTGTTTCATATGTGAGTCATCTGCTTCTGTTATATGTTGTGTGAAGTACATTAAAATTGTTTCAGTTACTGTTAAATGTGTAGGGTGGTTAGTAATGGCTTCCTCAAGTTGTAGATCAACAAGTGGTACGTACGGCAGCGGGAACATAACGGGAGACCGGTTTTGTGATTGTGGGTTACGAGCACCGTTACAAGTTTCAAATAGCGTGGCCAACCTGGGAAGAAAGTACTACGCGTGTCCAACAAGGCAATGTGGATGGTTTAGATGGGCAAGCCCAAATGTCAAGCCTTCTGACTCCGGAGATGATCGATCTTCTCAGCCTAACTTTGATTTTAAGTCGAGCGAACGAGTGGAAAGAATTAATGCTGAAGTTGTGTATCTAAAGTTTCTAATGTGCGTTCAACTTCTTGTTTCCCTTTTTTGTGTTGTGTTGATCATTGTAATGTTGTGTAAGTTGTAGTATGGCCTTCGAAGTCAAATAGGGAATTCAGAAATTGTAATAAATATAGCACATACTTGGTATAAAAGATGGAAGGAATTCATATTTTGAACCAACATTGTGTCAAGCCCATTTTTTCCTGTGAGAGAAATTTCACCTCTCTTTGTATAAGTGGATATGTATTTTGACAATCATAATGTAGTTCTGAGGAGGGCATTTGGCTGCCAAATGTATAAACATTTTGCTTATGCGTGAGATGGATAACACTATTTCTATTGAAAAGAAATAAAACAGATTTTCTAGACTCACTAGGATGTAATCGTTGTAAGTTAAATCGTAGTACAAATTAATGTGCATGGAAAATGGAGGAACTTGTTAAGCTTGATAATCACCCACCATGGTATTCATCCAAAAAAGAGCAAAACAAAGGAAATTACATAGTTAAGGAACGATAACATAGCAACACACAAAAGGGTACCAAACTGTGACCGTGTTACACATGACAATGTTCTTAAATCCTAAGACCTAAGACTCAAAAAGTTAACACCCTTAACCATGGTTAATACCAGAATACACTGTTAATAAACTTAACTAGTCTTGTACTTCATATAATGGAACGCACAAGCGCAATCATTTGTGAATCTGACAAGCCCCAGAAATGTGCATACACATTAGGACTCTCGGCAAACTTCAGAATCGCCCTGACGACCTTGTCATCACCGAATCCAAGCTGTGTGAGCTTCTCGCCAACCTTCCACTTCTCGTTCACACCAACAATGGCATCAGCTATCAGCTGGGCATTCTTGCGCTGGTCAGCCGATGATTGCTGAATCTGGTCGGCCATCCTCTCCAGTACATCAACTTGTTTTCTCTTCCTCCCGCATAGCCTTGTGCTTCCGGCGGTCGCCCCGGCCTCAGAATGTGATGCTTGTCCTTGCGTTGCTGCAAATCCCTCTTGGTCTGGAGGTGGAGACATCTCAGACTGATCAAAGCCAGCAGCGGTGTCGTCAGTCTCCTCGTTAACCTGCTCCTCCGCATCGAAGCCACTTACGGCCCCGGCTCCCGTGGCTTTATCCCTGCCAAAGATACCTTCCAGCCGGTGAAACAAAGGAAATGGCTTGCCAGGAGTGTAGAACTTGGTAGGATGTGCCTGTGAAATATGTACACCGGAATTAGTAATGTTTAGGAAATAACACAATTACAAATGGTTACAAATGCTTATGAACCGGATGCAAAATCAAAGTGATAAAAATGGTTACGCACAAAAGTGGCACAATGCATAAATAGCGTCCAAAAGGAAACATGAAAGGAAGAGGTTAAGGTATGGGGACGTGATAATTACTCACTATTCAGCAAGTCTTTTGAAAACCTTGTTAACAAGTAAAACTGAAACATTTTCCTTTTACAAGTGGCTAATTACTCACCATGCAACAAGTCTTTTGATAACCTTTTTAAGAGCTAAAACTCAAACATTTTTCTGTTACAAGTGGCTGATATGTCACAGTGCAACAATACCTGAATAGTTAATCCTATTAGCTTGGTTCGTTAATTTCATTACCATATCTCGGGATCAAAGAAAACAAACTAATTAGGGTGAACCAACAACATAATATACTTTTATAAAGTGTCATATATGTGTAATATTCATTACTATTTGGCAGAAGGTGATTGGGTTTGAATTGAATGGATTATATTTTGATGGAAGAAGTACGAAATGAAAATCTTAAAACGGATATTAGCATTTTTTTTATTAAATTATAACCAAGCATGAATGATTAAATTATAACCCCCTGGTCAAACAGTTATACTAAATTAACACAAAAATGGCAACCACCCAACGGAATTCCTAAAACACACGCACCTTCAACCAGGCATCAAGGACGTCTTTGCTGTCAACCTCTACACATTCTTTCTCGTTGTTCCATCCGAATCCGCTACAAGCAAGCATATCAGCGGCGTACTGGTACTTCTCCTTGAGCCGCTTGTGCTTATTCTTGCAATGCTTCGCGGTCAGTGTACAACCAGGGAAAGCCTCCAACATCTTCAAAGCCAGCTTCTCGAATGTTCCCAGTTTAAACTGCCCACAGTCAGCCCTCTGACCGTCAACGACAAACTCCTCCATGAAGCCAACAAAGGCCAGTGTCTCTTCATCACTCCACATTCGCTTGTTCTCCATTTCTTGCTTCCAAGATTAAGCTAATTAAAACCCTACATTAATAAGTTAAGTTAGAATAACATGTATTTTGCAAAGGTAATAAAATATGCCATCAAACCACACAAACGGATTACCAAAGAGTTAGACATATCCAAAAATTAGTAAAACTGGTCTATGCCATAAGAAATGAAATCAGGAAAAAATACACAAGTAGTTCAATTATTACAACACTGGTCATTGCCACGACAAACAGAAATAAAACAGCAAACAACAGCACAAACACACAGTAGCCGAAAATCAAAGAATGTGCTTTTACAATGTCTCAACACTCTACTATTCATACAAATTCACTTGTCGTCCTTACAACATCCCTAAAACACACAACGCTACTCCGTACGACTTGCACGCCACTCTTCATACATCTCATGTGCTATGTTGTCACGCCAGTGACTCCACTCGTTCGTGTTTTCGACCACATTGATCATTCCATGCTGTTCCTCGTCTCCATCGGGCGTAAATTCATCCAAAATGCTACCTTCCTCCTCCGGGTCCATTTCCATACTCTTTCGAATGAAATTTTGCAGCAAACAACAGGCAATAATTATTTGAGATTGCGTCTTTACGGGATAAAAGCTAGGGCTCCTTAAGATGGACCAGCGCTTCTTCAGCAAACCAAAGCATCGCTCAATGATATTCCTTGCAGACGAGTGTACCCGGTTAAAATATTCTTGGTAGTTGCGCGGTGCACGTGCTCCCTGGGCCCACTCTCTTACATGATATCGAGTCCCTCTATACGGTGCAAGAAACCCCGGACCATTTGTGTAGCCAGCATCAACTAAATAGTAATTACCTATGCACAAATAACGCAAACAACGTAAGACGATGGCTATCATGAACTCAATCTAGTTGTATATACTTAACTCTAGAGATGGCAGAATTACCGTGGGGTATCTTAAGACTATTACGACGAGTTATTGCATCGCGAAGTACTCGTGAATCAGATGCCGAACCCTCCCATCCACTGAGTACGTACACAAAACCCATCTCCCGGTTACACACTCCTAACATGTTGGTGCATATTTTACCCTTTCTTGTGCGGTACCTTGCCTTCTCAGACTCTGGGACTGTCACCTCTATGTAAGTGCCATCTAATGCTCCCAAGCAACCCTACCATCCATAGAAGGCTATCATATTCAGATAGAGAATCCATCAGATAAACATCAATCACACAGAACATCGAATAAGGTCTACCTTAAACCTTCGCCATGTCGGGTCAACACAGTCCTCGGCAACTGGTGTAGCCTTCGCGAACAACATCCCTTGAATCCGTATTACAGCCTTCAAAACTTTATTAAAATACTTGCTAACTGTCTCGCCGGACCTACAAAATCTAACCTGTAGACTACGGTTTTTCTTGTGATGCGCTAAGATAATTAAAAAGGTCGCAACCTGCTCCGGCAGGCTTACATGACTATCCTCTGTAAGTCCTCCCTGAACTTGCAGCAACTCACACAAGTTAGCAAAGGCATTTGTGTTCATTCTCAACTCCCAGATACAATTCCTATCACCCTCACCAACAATACGCTCTAAGGCCTCACGTCTAATTCTACTATTCATTCTTCCCCCTAACGATAGTCGGCCACTAGTTCTACCCCTAAAGTAAACAAACAGCGTAAGCACAAAGAATAACATTCTTTCTTCATGGTTGGATCTCGTCTCTTCATAAAAAGACACGCATCGCTTAATAATTTCTGACTGGTCCATTTCTTCCTAGCAAAATCGTTTCATAAAAAAAAAGGCATAAACTTTCCAAACAACTCTTAATAAATCCCAAACAGGGAATGGCTACTCAATAATAAAATATTTCTATGCGCAAATTTTAAGGTCTCAGGGAAAATAAAATAGAAAGTAAAACATTGTTTACACTCTTAAACTAACTATAAACTACCAACAATACAATTAATCACGTAATTTGCATGCACATTCAACTGTGAGTAATATTACCATACAATCATGCTCAAAATTATCTATTACACATGAACGGTAGCTAACCTACTTACTAAAAATCCTTTCAGGTCAAAATATTAGAGAAATTGGCATACATTTCGATTATTTACTATCATTTAAAAATAGAAACAAAACTAAACTCATGATGCAGAACCTGACCTAGGGTAGATAGTCTCTTAAACCAGTCAATCAGCTTAAAACAACGAAATAAAGAGGGAAAAGTACAAGAGGATATACAAAATTATCAATTGCAAGAATAAAAGTAGTGTTCCTCTATACATAACTAATTACACAACTTCAGAATTTTCCTTACCATTTATTTATTAATCACGTGCTTTCTTCCTAACAAATGGTTACCATACATTTTTATTAACTTCAAGAATATGAAAGACAAAACTTTACAGGGAGTATGCAGTTTGGGCATTGGGATTTTTACGAAAAGCATGGTTGACAACAAAGCAATGACAGCTTCTCAATTAGGATTCCGTCATTCATTTCATTTCTTCCCTAACTACAAACATAGCATCAGATTCACAAAAAATAAACACATCACAACCATGGACACAACTTCATACATTGTCAGTTGTCACGAACTATGAAAACCTAATTACAACATAAAAAATGG
The DNA here is from genome assembly GCF_000816755.2 of Arachis ipaensis. Lineage (NCBI taxonomy): Eukaryota > Viridiplantae > Streptophyta > Magnoliopsida > Fabales > Fabaceae > Arachis > Arachis ipaensis. Next base: position 7,156,998 of record NC_029792.2, read on the forward strand.
ATTCTATTTGTCATATACAACGTGCACTGTCTTTCAATTGCATTCATGAATTAGATAAACACTGAACACATGCATAAATTCGAATTGACCATGCAATTTGTGGTGGTTAACCTTCTACACAGCTTGTTTCAATGAATAATCCTCTATGTTCAATTCTTACTATGCCTTTTTCAGGACCCCTAAACAGTAAATAAATCATTCAATCCACTTCAACCTTCTTCTCCCACTTCCCAAACCCAGTAAACCACAAACAGAGCATAAGCCACAAAATGATTCACAACCGAACCCCTTCATACGAACTGGATAACACACCAATTGAAGACACCACAACCCAGATCAAAGAAAACGAGCTTAACTAACCTGGATACACGAAGCTGTGCTCGCAACAACTCCCAGATGGCCTCCACACCGACACCGAAGCTTCCCTCCAGGAGCTTCGTCGGACCACCAAATCTGTGAGGAAGCAACAACACATCACCAAAATGGAAGGCTCGGAAGAGGACGTGGGAAGTGCCAACGGCTTACCTTCAAGTTCTTCGTCCGGCGCGGTGGCTTCTCCTTTCACTCTGGACGCCGATCAGCACCTCCTTCAAGCAAGAAAGAGAAGATGTCCTCGAGTGGCTGGCAATATACTCGAGCCCTAATTTGAGATTTGCAAAGGGTAATGTTGGTATTACATAATTACATTAGGGATATTTTAGTGATAAAAGAATTGGTTGAAGTTCTGTCTCTGTCCCAGTCTCTAGTGTCCCCAAATTTTTGAAGCACTGAAATACTCAAATTATTGAGACAGAGACACAATTTTCAGTGCTAGTCTCTACCTCAACAAACACAATACTAAATCCCTATCCCCCAGTATCAGTTCTAGTCTCTGCAAACAAACACTACCTAAGAAACGCGTTTAAAGGTAAAGAACTTATAACACTTATAAATATTAATCGCTTGTATACTGAAATTATTTCCTGATTTTTTTAATCACTAAATCATTCATAACAACTCTAATTAATATCTCTACAAAGTTCCAGCATAACAAGTTAGCAGCTTATTATTATTTTACTAATTTATAAGCATGCCAACATATGACGTAATTGTGATAAACTCTAGTTATAAACTTTGACTATTTTTTTTTAAATTTGACCAATTTTTACTTGTCAAACAGAATACAATTTTTATAATCTTTTTGCTCTTATCAATATTGATAAATTTAATTTGTCTTTCTCTTAAACACCTAGTTTGAATATGAATAGTCATAAAATAATATTCAATTTGGTTCTCAACTTGTATGTGAATTTTAATTTAATCCATAAAATTGAATAAAATTAATAATTTTATTTATTCGTAGATAAATTTATTAATATTTTAAATTTTTATAAATAAAAATAATAATTTACTCATAATAGTATGTATGAAAAAATGAACTAAATTGTAGTGTTAAATCTCAACTAAACCTAAGTTGTCACAATTATTAAGACCATTCAAAATCAATTTTTCATTGTACACCAATTTTTCCATTATTTTCCGTTTTTTTCATTTACTTAAAGAAAACAGAATCATTAAAAAATCATTTAGTTTGAGGGAGCTTTTTTCAGTAGTGAAAGTATCTTAAGAACCTTAAAAGACCAAAATGTAAAATAAATTAGCTAAACTTCAGGGATTAGTTTATGAATATTGAGAATATTGATTTTTAGTATATCAGTACAAATTTGGCAGACGTAGATGAGAAATTAAAGTTGAACCAGGACTTAATTATCAATCCAAATAATAATTTATTCATGACATGAGATTTTCCTCATGAAGCATGTGGTAACGGTGTTGAAGGAAGCGTTCACAAGAGAAGACGACGAAAAATCGCTGACATTGAAAGACACGTGCAAACCTCTGTGTAGTGCTTCGACCTCAAGAACTCAACGCTGTTCGTGTTCTCATCAGGCACCGACACGTACGAGCCTCCGAGCTTTGAATTCTGGAAGGTTTGTCGTGCCACATTGGGCACTTCCTAACTAACCCGTTTCCGTCGGAATCTGTTGACGGAAAAATATTTTGCTCCAGCGTCGACGGCAAGCTCATCGTGAACAATCCTACTGCCGCTGCAGTCACATGCGTGCTTCACAACAAACACGATTTTCTAGCGGTTAACAGCGTCGAGGATCTCCTCGTCCTTTTCATCAGAAATGGATTATCTAGTGCGCCAAAGCGTTTCGTTTGGGTGTATATTTAATTATTTATTTATTTTTTGGTCGATGTTGATGATGTTTGGTTTTTGAAGGAAAATGAAAGAGAAAATGAGGATTGAAATTATCTAAATGAATGTTGATGGGAGATGTGTGCGTTTGTTTCAGGCATTTGGTTTGGACTTTGGAGAGTGAAGGAATAATAATCTTTGTAATTACCACAAGTTCAGGGCCAAATTTTATAATTTTACACCATATTGTACAGCACTAAGGAGAGTCACTAAATTAAATATTCTCACAAAGATCTTAAAGGACCTGCTTCTACTTTTCCCACCATAGACAAATCCTAGTTTGAGATTATAAAAACAAATCTATTCAACCAAAATTGAGATCTAAACAGCCCCTTATCTTCTGAGGAACTTTGTAGTATAATTTAATATAAAAAAATCTTAGACCATCAGTTTTAGTAATTTTGGCTAGTATTTAGCTAACACAAATATCAAATTATCTTCAATAAATAAATTTTATTAATTTATGTATGTACATTTTTAGAGGTGAGCATGAGTTGGTTTGGTTCGGGTTCATGGTAAAATTAGAATCAAAACGATTAAAATATAATTGGTTCGGATTTGTGTTTTTTGTACATGTACCCAAACCAAACCAAATCGATTAAGAACGGATTGGTTTGGTTCGGGTAATTGGGTACCCGATGACTTTGAAATTCATAAAAAAAATCAAATTTTTATCTTAAAAATTCAACAAGTACAATAAACATGTAAGATCAATAGAAATAATCCAAACATGTTAAACACCAAATATATTAAAAACTAAACTCATTAAAATCCAAACATATTAATAGTGAATAATCTTTGTGTAATGAAAAAGTCATATATATATTTTTATTTTTTTATTTAATTAATATATGATCGGGTTCGCGGGTTGGTTCGGGTTCCGCACCCCTAGAGCCAATATCCGAACCAATCACTAACAAAGACCATCGGTTTGGTTCAGGTTGAACCTGATTACCCGTTGGTTTTAGAACCAATTTAATTGGTTCAGTTCGAGTTCGGATGGGTAATCGGATACCCGCTGCCCGTGCTCACCCCTATAAATTTTGATAAATGTGAGTGCAAACTGTGTTAACTCATGTGTGTAAACTCTAGTAAATATAGATGTAAATGATGTATTTCATGTATACAAATCCTTGTAAATGTGAGTGTACGTAAACTAATTCTAGTCAAATACTGGCCCAAAATGATAATATTTGCTAGTTATGTAGTATTATTGATTTAATATTATTCTCTTGAGGAATAAAATAAATATTGTATTACACTCAATTAAACTTCAAATTAAAGTATTATTACTAGACTAAATTTCCAAAGTGATTCCCTAAATTTGTCTCGTGCACCAATTTTATTTCTGAGTTTTTAATTGCACCATTTTAGACTTTGAAATTGAACGTCAGACTCCATAAAAGTCCTCAAGTCCATTTTCGAATTGACTCAACAGCTGAGATAACGAGCTGGCATAGCCACTACACTTGGCGTTAATAACGGCTAGGTAACGTGAAAATGTAGTTATGATACTCCATAGTAGTCTCTGCATGCATTTATAAATCCTAGAACCCCATCTTCTAACTCTAGTACCGATCGTAATGAAACTTTACTAGTCGCAATGAAACTTTTGCAGACGTGTACCAAATGATGGGGCTAGTCATGCAGTAGGAAACTCAAGCTGCTCGTCTTCAATCGAAAATTGGACAAGAACATCAATGCGGACCAGACCTGAAAAAGTATAATTCTAGTACTGATCGCAATAAAATTTTTGTAGACGTATATCAAATGATGAGAAATCAATTATGCAGCAAAGAGCTCAAGTTGTTCGTTTTCAACCAAAAATTAGACAGAACATCAATACAGACCAAATCTAAAAAAGTGCTTTGAATGATTATAAAATATAAATTAAATACAGAACAACTATATAGTCAATAATTAAAACAAACTTCATAGTGATAATTTACCAAAATATCATAGTGTGCATACTTGAATGTTTCCAAGAGTACCAAATGACAAAACAAACTTAATACAAGAAGCATATATCAAAAGTGGACCTCAAGACAGTGTTTGGTTAGTGTCTTTTAGACATAAAGATAGAGACACAATTACATAAAGATACATAGACATAAAATACACAAATTTTTTTATTATGTTTGGTCATAGTGTATAAGACACGCTTATTTAAATCAAATATCATTTTTGTCCCTATACTGAATCCACCACTGTCATCATTGCTTTCCACCATCATCATTGATTTTTCTACAATCCAAATTACTATGATCAAGGTCTCTAATTCATAAGCAATTCAATAATTAAAAAAAATTAAACAAAAAATAAAAAATAAAAAGAAGATGAGAAGAAAGCAGCAATTGGACTTTCTTGTGTTTCATTACCATCATTATGAAATATAAATTTTTAAGAAAAAGTGGTGGCTCATTTTGTGTAACTTTTTTTTATCATTCAAATTCATTGTCGCCACGGCTGGAGAAGAGGCAAATCTGAAAGCAGCACGATTTAAAAAACATGAAGGTAGAAGAAGCACATGGAAGAGGCAGATAGAAGAGCACATATAGATCTGGAGAAAAAGTGAGGGAAGCATCGAAAAAGTGAGACCAGTTCTGTCCTTTGGAGCGTAAAAAAGAAGATGATGGATAGAAAAAAAAAGAAGAACAGAAGAGAGAAGAGAAAAAGATGATGATAACGATTAAATCTGCTATATGGGACATGAAGAAGAAGATGAAGGGGTAGAAGAAGATGAAAGAAGAACGGAAAGAGGGGAGAGAAAAGGAATTAGAAAAGAAGAGAGAGAGTGTTAATAGCATAGAATAAGTATGGAATTTTCAAAAAATAATAAGGATAGAATTGTCCAAAACTTTAATTCAATCTGTGTCTCAAGCCAAAAATCAGTGTCTCAACATTTTGAGAAGACACAAAATACATATTTTTTGTGAGTACCGTGTGTAACCGTATCTTAAAAAAATTGTATCTCAATAAACAAACGGTGAAATGTATTACCATGTGGACATAGACAATAACCAAACGGTGCCTTATATCACCTTTGCCTATGACCATTTTCACAACAGTTGCTCCATCAATCTTTTTCAAGTGAATTTTTCACGCTCATCTAAATTTGTTTAGCCTCGTTTTCTACCACTTTCTTCAATAGTATGGATAGTACATTTCTTAAAAATATTTTTGAAAATAAAATAATATTATTGTCTTCATACAAAACCACTTAAAATTGAAACATAGCAATTTTAATATTTTTTATACTAATACATGAAAAATATATTAGAAATATAATAAATTTGAATTTTCAATTGAAATATTTTTTCTTCCTTTTAATATGTTAACCGAAAAAAAGAAAAGAAAAGAAAAGAAGAAGCCAAGAAGAAATAACAGAATGTTAGGAATTGTCAGCGTTTGTGCTTTGTTCCGGGCTTCTGGGCTTGACATAGTGCCATTATTGGTCTGCTTCGGTGGTGGAATCCTATTTCGCATTTTGGAACCTTTTTCAGACATTTACGGAAACCACAATTATGCTATCCTGCATCGCACCCGCATTCCTCGCCATCGACCTTAGCCTTTGATTTTTTTAGGTGATTGTTATTTTTTCTAAAAGAGTTTTGTCTAATTTATTAAAAATAATTAAAAATTAATATTTAATTTAAATTTAATATTTATGCTAATTAGTTATTACTAAAATTACTAAAAATGGTTAACTCCAAAATTTTCTGTTAGTCCATTACTATTCTCTTTTTTTTATTTTATTCAATCCAATCCATCCCATGTAAATTACTATAAATGGGAATAGTTTGGTTTGGGATCACCAGATCAATGGATAAAGAATTAATTCGCTACCAACATATGAGTGGTGGCATATCAAAGTGGGGATGGTTGAAGAATAAAGCTGAAATTTATCAAATAAAATAAAATAAAGAGAAAATAAAATTATGTTGGGTAATTGGTCGATGACTTAAATATAAAAGATACTAGAAAGATTAAAACAAATTGTGTTGATTTTTCTTAATTTTAAAAAGAAAGATAGAAAATAAAATTAAAAATATTTTGACACAAAACATATTTGTTATATTTGTGTTCTATTTCATTAAATAATTAGTCATAAGAGATTTTATTCTTTTATTTTTTAAAATTATTGTCAAAACTTAAGAGTTTGTACGTTGTTGTAAGCACGAAGTGGCTTTAAAACAATTTAAATTTAAATAAATTTACAGCACATTTAGAGATTAATTAGTGACTGAGTTGGATAAAATATACTTTGGATAACAAAAATATATGCCATCTCATTACCAGACACATCAAGTGAGTGTACATGTGAATGAGTTGTGGGTGTAACACATTATGTCGTGTCTTAATCCGTGAGGGGGAAGAAATAGTTGAACTATACTACTTGACCACGCCAATTGCGTATTCCTATTCAAATTTGTTCTCTCTATCTCCATGGGATCAAATCCCCTACTGCAGGTTCCTTATTATCAATTTATTACTTTCCATGCCCCTTTTTTTTTATCACTACTGAAATAAAATAGTAATGCTTTGAGCTACTACTTTCCATTACTTTACTAAGATAAAAGATTCTCTCTATTTATGCACGCCCATGAAATGAAATAAAATCAAAATCAAAATTACTTGGGTCGGTATAATAGCATTTTAGATATAACGAATATATTTTCATAATTTCATATACGAAAAGTTTCAGAAATCAGCAAATATAACAAAATCTAATCATCATTTAGTTAGTATGTATTTTTATACCATTATAATACGAAAAATTTTACGTGCGTATACGCTATTACAAACGAATCTCTCTCACGCTCTTCTCTAAGGAACTAGCTGGATATCTCAATTTTTAGACTCTTCGACGATCGCAGTCTTATTGATAAAGGTTGTGAAGTTTCACTTCTTACTCTTGGATAAAAATTCTCCTTTTTGTCGCTCATTCTTTCTCAACTGCAGAACAATTCAGAATTTTACTCTCTCGCTCTATGTCAATGGTGGAATCAGTGTTAGAAGAACAGAATATTGAAGTAAGCAGTTTCTCTCTCTTCTAGTTTCAGAATTTTTATAATGATTTTCATAGTGCATCAATGGACACAATGATGATTATGATTATGAATTTCTGAGCTCGCAAAGTATGCTGTTTTTGTTTTTCATAATAGAGTTTAAACTGAATGTACAGAATCCAAATTATACCTTATTCGATTTTGATTTTCATAATGCAACAATGCACAGTTAATACAAACCAACTGTTTGATGAAATTACTAAGACAGAAAATATAAAAAATATTAGTGTTTCTTGTTTGTTGTTTTGATTTTTTAGTGTAATTTAAGTTATGTACTACTATTGTCTTTCTATATTTTAATGTAAGACACCATGTTGAAGCATCAAACATACTAAAATCTATTGAACCATAATCTAAAATTTTTATATTAAAAATGAGACATCCAATTATGATTTATACATTAATCCTCAAATAGTATTTTACCTAATTTGGCTTTTTAACAAAATAATAATTTATTAATTTATATGAAATAAGCATAGAAATAAATAAGAAAGAAAAATAGATAATAAGACACTATGCGTGCTCAATGAAACTGATCTTACCTTAGCTGCTAAGAACTCTAAGTAGAAGTAGAAGTGCTAAGAGAGTAATTAGAATCGAATTAGTATTATTTGTATTTATATAGCGTATTTGTATATTAATTGTAAGATCCTATATTTTTATTACTTTGATTCTACTAGTAGCTATATATACCCCTTATACATTGTACTTTTCCTCAACCTGAATAATACACAAAAACACTTTCTTTAGATTGCTCTCTTATTTCTAACATGGTATCAAGAGTTTAGGTTATTTTTTTTTTCAGACACAATTGGTTTTTAGCTCTTTTACTTTGTTTCCCCCAGCAGTACTTTGTGATCATTTTTCGACGCCTTCCCGATTCTTTGGTTCGTCACTGCCGCTACCCTCGCCTTCTCCTCGTTGTGAAGTTTCCAACGCCACCGGAATCATCGCCGGACATAGCCGGATGCGCCACCACGCGCCGCTCGAAGTTCCCTATCCGATTGAAGCTCTTCTCCTTCCAGCGCCGTTGGATCAGCGCACCAGATCAACGGCTTCCGTCACGCCACGTGTCAGGCAGTTTGCTCCACGAACCCGTGTTCAACCCGCGCGCCCGACCCGATCTGCTTCGTAACCCGCTGCCATCTCCACCCCTCATCGGCTACTGACGTGTTCTCCTCCTCCAACCACGCAGCGCCACGTGGCCTTCCCTGCTGACGTGTCATCCGACGTGGCCGCTGACGTGGCAGACTATGGGACCCTTCCTAAGATTTTTGGTGAGCTCTTTTCGATTCTGCACTCCGATTTCTCATTTTCTGCTCCAAAATTACAGTTTTCTCTCCTCTCTTTGATCTCTGTGTCTACTATTATAGAAAAATCAGATGTTTTTGCTGCCACAGACAGACAAGATAAATTCTGTCAAAATTATAATCGTTTTGGGCACATTTTCTTCGTCTGTCCCTCTGTTGAATGTCGCACATGCCATCAGAAAGGTCATATTAGCTACCATTGTTCACAGCTGTTCTGCCACTATTGCAAGCTCTCGGGACATTTGATTACTACCTGTCCTACTCGCCCACCACGTCCTGAGTCTGCTTCTGCTGTTGCTGTTACTCCTAAATCTACCACCTCTGCACCTTTCAACCAGTCTCCTGTCTTTCTATCTGATATTGCATCTCTTCTTCAGCATCTTCTCTCCCTTTCTAGTAATACCCCTGCTGCTTTTTCGACCTCTCCAGGTAATTCTAAATGGTATTTTAACTTGGGTTGCTTTAACCACATGTCTCCGGTGCGTAATATTTTCTCGTCTCTGTCTACCACTACAAATGGACCTTCTGTCAATACTGCAAATGGTTCCCTCTTGCAAGCAACACACAAGGGTTCTATCTCCCAGTCGACTCTTAATCTTCCTCATACTTATTATATTCCTAAATTAAACTTTAATCTTATTTCTGTTGGTCAACTTGTTGATCTGGGTTTTGATGTCACTTTTTCTGTTTCTGGTTGTCGTGTACAAGATCCTCGGACGGGACAAATCATCGGGACTGGACGTAAGGTTGGAAGGTTGTTTGAACTCGAGAATCTTCATGTTCCTCCTGTACCAAATCTCTGTGCTGCTTCTTCTCCATGTACCCTTCACTTATGGCATCAACGTCTTGCTCACACCTCCTTAGGAAAATTGCGTCCTCTTGTGTCTCTAGGTGTTTTGGGCCAGGTTCTAAATGAATCTTTTGATTGCATTTCTTGTTAAACTGTCAAACAACCTGCTTTATCTTTTCACAATAATTCCTCTTTTGCTTGCTCTTCTTTTGATCTCATTCACTCTAATGTTTGGGGACCGGCTCCCACTGCTTCTATGGGCGGAGCTCGATACTTTGTCATTTTCATTGATAATTATTCACGTTTTACTTGGGTTTATTTGATGACTAGTCACCATGAGTTATCTCAAATCTATATCAATTTTACTACTACGATTAAAACTCAGTTTTCCAAGGTCATTAAGGTTTTTCGACGTGATAATGCTATGGAATACCATGATTTCAAACTCTTAACCTTTCTTGCAGAACAGGGTATTTTGTCTGAGTTTTCTTGTCCTGGTACGTCTCAATAAAATGGCCGAGCTGAACGCAAACACCGTCACATTCTTGACTCTGTCCGTGCAATGCTTCTTTCTTATTCGTGTCCTAAGCGTACTTGGGGTGAAGCTGTTCTTACTGATGTTCATGTTATCAATAGACTCCCTTCTTCTATTCTTGGTAACGTTACTCCCTTTGAGCGTCTTTATCATACCTCCCTAGATTATAGTTCTCTTCGAGTTTTTGGTTGTGTCTGTTTTGTTCTTTTTCAGCCTCATGAGCATAGTAAACTTGAACCTTGGGCTCGTTTGTGTTGTTTTCTTAGTTATGGCACTGAACACAAGGGTTATCCATTTTGGGATCCTCTCTCTAAACGTATTTGTATATCTCGTCAAGTTGTCTTCTAGGAGCATCACATGTTTTCTTGGTTCTCCTCCTTTGAGTCCATTCCTCCTACTCAGTCACCATTTTTCACTAATCCTAATGTTGATATTTTTTCTAGTGATGATTCTACAGGTTCTATCTCGAGTTTCCCTCCACGGCCTCCTGTTCTTCCGCCTTCTCCATCTCCCGATGATTCCAGACCGGACGACGATCCTACTCCAACCGTCATGTCCGCTTCTCCCACTGTTCTTCTAGGGTAAGAAATCCACCTCCTCATCTTCTTGACTATCATTGTTTTTCTACTATTCTTAATCAATATGAAGCTAAGTCATTCCGAGAAGCCTCCACAAATCCACATTGGCAACAAGCAATGCAGAAAAAAATACAGGTACTTGAAAAAGCACACACTTGGAATTTGGTTGATCCTCCTTCCAATCAGAAAATTGTGAGAAGCAGATGGGTATACAAGATCAAGACCTGTTCTGATGATTCTATTGACCGTTATAAAGCACAGTTGGTTGCTCCGGGTTGTACGCAAGAGTATGGTATTGACTATGAAGAGACTTTTGCTCCTGTTGCTCATTTCACATCTGTTCGGGCTCTTCTTGCCATTGCTGCGGTTAAAAAATGGTCTCTCAGTAAGATGGACGTGAAAAATGCATTTCTTAATGGAGATTTGAAAAAGAAGGTCTATATGAAATCTTCTCCAGGTTATCCTTATCCTCCTAGCAAAGTTTGTCTCCTTCGCAAGGCACTCTATGGACTTAAGCAAGCTCCTCGTAAATGGTTTGACAAGTTCAGCACTACCATATGCAATTTTGGTTTCACTTGCAGCCCTCATGAGAATGTTCTCTTCATTCATAAAAGCGAACGTGGAGTTGTTCTTCTACTTCTGTATGTTGATGACATGACCATTGCTAGAGATGATGTTGATGGTATCTCTGATCTCAAGACATCCCTTCAACGTACTTTTGAGATGAAAGATCTTGGTTCTCTCAGCTATTTTCTTGGTATAGAAGTCATATCCACCGATGATGGCATCTATCTCTCTCAAGCTAAATATGCTTCAGATCTTCTTGCTCGAGCCGGAATTACAGATTGTCACACTGAGTCTACTCCTCTTGAGCCTAATGTTCGTTTTACTCCTATGGATGGCACTGTTTTGGATAATCCTACTCTTTATTGACAGCTAGTTGGAGGATGATAAACCCCGTTTTCAGGGTTTATCTTGTGTTGGATTTAGAGTATTTTGCTAACCTTTTCTCACATTTAGCCAATGATTTAGCATGATTTTGTGATCTCTCTCTTATTTGTGCCTAAGTGTAAAAAGCATGCTTTTTGGTCTTTGATTAGATAACTTTAACTTCTCCTTGATTCCATAAGATGCCTTGATGTGTTTGTTAGTAATCTCAGGTTGAAAAAGGCTAGGAATGAATCAAGGGAGCAAGGAAGGAAGCATGCAAGTAGAGAAGATCATGAAAAGCTAAAGAGTTGAACTCGGCCATGGACGCGCGCGCGCACCAGGCGCTTACGCGCACCTTGCGAAGTCACCCATGGACGCGTACGCGTGCTGTGTGCGTACACGTCGGTGCTAATTTATGATTTTTTAATGAAAACGTGGCCAGCGAATTCTCAAGGCCTATGGGGCCAATTCAAGCCAACTTTGGCGCCAAAACACTCAAAAGGACCAAGGATTGAAGGGAGAGGGGGGATCTATCATAACACACATTAGGCTAGTTTTAGTTTTAGTTTTAGAGAGAGAAGCTCTCACTTCTCTCTAGAATTAGGATTAGGATTAGGTTTAATTCTTAGATCTAGGTTTTAATTCATGCTCTCTTCTACCTCTTCTTCTTAATTCCTTGTTGTTACATTCATTATTCTTCCATTGTTGTTATTACTTTCTTCTATTTTGTTTGTAGATCTACTCTTGTTCATTCTATTTTCTTTTAATGCAATTTAAGGTAATTCATGCAGATCTTGTTTTCTTTGATTGTTGTTGTCAATTTCCTACACTCAATTGTTGCTAGATTCTATTTTTGTTATCAATTTACTATGCTTTTCTCTTGTGCCTCCCAAGTGTTTGATGAAATGCTTGATTGGATTTTAGTATAGATTTTTATCCCTCTTGGCCTAGGTAGAGTAATTAGTGACGCTTGAGTTATCCAATTCCTTTGTTGATTGATAATTAGAAGTTGCTAATTGACTTGGATACCACTAACGCTAGTCTTTCCCTTGGGAGTTGGCTAGGACTTGTGGGATCAAGTTGATTCATCCACTTGATTTTTCTCCATGGTTAGAGATTAACGAAGTGGTAGCAATGGACAATTTGTGGTTACAGTTGAGGAGGATAACTAGGATAGGACTTCTAATTCTCATAACCTTGCCAAAGGCTTTCATAGTTATTAGTTTACTTTCATTGTCATTTACATTTCTTGTCTAAAATCTCAAAAACTCCAAACATACCTCATAACCAATAGCAAGACACTTCATTGCAATTCTAAGGGAGAACGACTCGAGGTTTAATACTTCGGTTTATAAATTTAGGGGTTTGTTACTTGTGACAAACAAATTTTTGTATGAAAGGACTATTGTTGGTTTAGAAACTATATTGCAACGAGAATTCATTAGTGAAATTCTAGACCACACAAAAGTCTATTTGTCAGAGGACTCGTCTACTTAACTGTCACCCGACCAGACATCACCTATCCAGTTCATGATCTTAGCTAGTTCTTGTCGGATCCTCGTACTACTCACTATGCGGTAGTTCTTCGCATTCTTCGCTACATCAAAGGCACCCTATTCCATGGCCTTTATTTTTCTGCTCATTCATCTTTATCCCTTCAGGCGTACTCAGATGCTGATTGGGCTGGTGATCCCACTGATCGTCATTCCACTACTGGTTATTGTTTGTTTCTTGGCGACTCTCTGATTTTTTGGCAAGCTAAGAAGCAAACATTCACTGCTCGATCAAGCACAGAAGCTGAATACCATGCTCTAGCTAACACCACTGCTGAAGTTATCTCGATTAGTTGGCTTCTCGAGGACTTGGGTGCTCCTCAGTCATCCTCAACTGATGTTTTTTGTGACAACTACTGTGCTATTCAGATTGCCCAAAATGATGTGTTTCATGAATGCACCAAACACATTGAGACTGATTGTCACTTTGTTTGGCAATGTATTCTTATTGGTGCTGTTCGTCTCATCGCTGTTGGAACATTGGATCAAACTGCTGATATCTTCACAAAGGCTCATCATCCAACTCGTTTTCGGACTCTGTTATCCAAACTCAAGATGGTATCCTTAGCTCCCACTTGAGTTTGAGGGGGGATGTTAAGAGAGTAATTAGAATCGAATTAGATCAATTAGTATTATTTGTATTTATATAGCATATCTGTATATTAATTGTAGGATCCTATACTTTTATTACTTTGATTCTACTATCAGCTATATATACCCCTTGTACATTGTACTTTTCCTCAACCTGAATAATACACAAAAATACTTTCTTTAGATTGCTCTCTTGTTTCTAACAAGAAGCATCAATTTTGTAATTGTTCTATAACAGTAAACATGTTCTATGATTTTCTTGAGGTTGGAGCTACATAATTTCCAAGGGTTAGGAAAGTGAGGCTAAGCTAGTTAATAGGTAGTGTGCAGTCTGTTGTTGTAGGGTCCTGTTTTGCATTCTCTTTTGTACAATTAATTTCATAAAAGCCTAAAAGTAACTAAAGTAAAAAAGTGCAATCAATAGAGGGATGAACAAACAAAAATTTGGAGAGATATAGAGAGAGAAAAAGAGAAAAAAAAAAAGAGATAAATATTTAGTACTTAGTAGTATGATATATTCCTTATGATCTTATGACTCATGATGAATAGTTATGGGATTCAAAAAGGTATGTTATTTATTTATTTATTTTTTGACAAAAAGTTGTATTCTAACCTTACAAACTAGTTAGTAGTTAGAGAACTTTATAATATTGTATGAACATTAAATAGGGGACACCATTTTGTAATCTTATAGTTGTGTGTACTGTATTCAACTGAATTAACTTGCTTTAATGTGGAGTATCTTTGAATACACCAAAAAAACTCCAATTAGCAACAATAAAAATAGTGGTTAGTTTTATGTCCCAACCAATTAGCAACAACTTATTAGAAGTTTGTTAAGGATTTTTATTTATGCAAAAGGGTTTTGTTGATTCAATATCTAAGAGTAATTGAGATACTTCACTCAATATATTTTGCATCTACTTTAATGAGATTTTGTACACTTTACTTAGGATACTTTGCATCCATCTGAATGAAATTTTGCATACATGAACCAGACATTTTGCACCCACTTTAATAAGATTTTACACACCTTACTCAGCACAGTTTTGCATCCAATGTAATGTATCTTTTGCACATATGAATTAGACAATTTGCTCCCACTTTAATAAGATTTTGCACACTTTACTCAGCACAATTTGCACAATTTGCATCCACCTTAATAAGATTTTGCACATATGAATCAGACAGTTTGCATCTACTTTAATGAGATTTTATTTTACTATCTAATGTATGCTAACTTTTTTACAGGATGTGTCCAAGGTTGCCATGTATTTTGGAACCACTGATGATGCAAATCAATTTTATCAGAATTATACCAAGCGCGTTGGTTTTGTTACTAAGATAAGGTTTACTCGAAGAGTTGGTAAAGATAAGGTTCCTAAGAATCAAATGATCACTTGCAATAGGGAGGAAAAACGCAAGTCTAGAGTTTCACCAATAGAAAAGACCAACCCTAGAACCAACTACAATTGCCCCACAAGGATTTCTATTAGGTTGAATAAGGAGAGTCTTTGGGTTATATCCAAGGTGTGTTTGTATCATTCAAATCCTTGTGATCCAGAAATGGCAAAATTGTTGACACGTAATAGGGAGATGAGTATGCACATGTGTCGAGTCATTGAGAGGAATGATGAAGCAGGCATGAGACGACCAAGCAAAACATATCAAGTGTTGGTGGGTGAAGCGGGGGGTTTCTTTAAGATAAACTTAATGGAAAAAGGTGTTAGGAACTATCTCAGCAGAAAGGTACGTAATGTTACGGAAGAAATGAATGCTAGGGAGATGTTGAAGTATTTTACACGGATGAAGGATATGAACTCTGATTTTTATTTTGATGTTTAACTTGATTACTACCCACTTGATCACTAAATCTCATTAAACTGGGTGTAAATTGTGACGAGTAAAGTGTGCAAAATCTGACTAACGTGGGTGCAAACTGTCGAATTGATGTGTGCAAAATCTCATTAAAGTGGGTGCAAACTGTCTAATTCATGTGTGCAAGAAATTCATTACATTGGGTGCAAATTGTGCTGAATAAGGTGTGCAAAATCTCATTAAAGTGGGTGCAAACTATCTGATTTATGTGTGCAAAATTTCATTAAAATGGATGCAAAGTGTCATGAGTAAAGTGTGCAAAATCTCTTTTTAAGTGGGTGCATACCCGAGATTCTAGTTCTTCAAGAGTTTTCTGCTGCATTTTTCTTCTTGTTCCTATTTTAGATTTCTTTGTATTTGTACTTCTTTGCGGCATCTTAATATCTGGATCTTTTTCCATTTTAAATCATCATTGCATATTATTAAGAAACATATTATTAACACAAACACAAATAAAAAATCTAGTAATCAATTGTACAGTAGTTATTATCAAAATTTTACCATAACAAAGCTCTGTTAATAACTGAGATAATGACATAATGGATTTGTTCAAAAATTTATAAATTAAAAGTACCTAAGTTTCATAAACAAGATATGATGAATCAAAATCAAAATCAAAAGAAATTTTTATTATAGAATGCTTAAAGATTTTCATGAGTAGACAAGAAACATTGAGTCATATTTTTTGGTGCCATTATGAGTTTTTTCTTGCATGTTTTGAATGGATATAGAATGATGGACAGCAAGAAAGAAAGAGTTACAAAAAACAATAAATGAACAAAAATAAAAACTAATTAACCTTCACATTAACCTTGCAGAAGTATAACACATCAATAGAAACGAAAGAAAATGTATAGAGAGCTGAGAAATGCTGCCACAGAAAGTAACGTCGCTGCTATTGGAGACGCTAATGGGGATGGACAGTGAGCTCAAGAATGTTGATTCGTGTTGAGTGTGCTCCAGCGTTGAGAGCAAAAAAGAGGGCGCGCTACAAGAGTGTAGAGAGAGAAAGTGTGTGGGTGGAATTTTGGGGAAGAAGAAGAGCCTGTGGTAAAGCTGATTCGTGTAGAGCGAATGCTGATTCGTGTTGAGTGTGCTCCAGCGTTGAGAGCAAGAAAGAGGGCGCGCTACAAGAGTGTAGAGAGAGTGTGTGTGGGATTTTGAGGAAGAAAAAGAGCCTATAGTAAAGAGTATGTACTCACGTTTTTTATGTACATTTGGGCTTTTTTTTGTTTGGGATAAAAAAATACTAATGCTGATTATTTGCTGGCCTAAAAATAAAAAAATTGCTAGCCCTAGCAATATTCTTTCATATATATTAGATTGATTAGAGCGTTAAAAATATATCACATCTTATTATATTTTATGTTTATGTGTAGAATGAATGGCTCACCTCAATACACACAAAAATACTATAAGTAAGTAACACTTAATTTATAATTTTTATCTAAAAAAACAAGTTTTATAAATAAGTAACCACCCATAAACACCCGTTTAAGGATAATTTATTAAATATAATATAACGAAACTCTATTTATATAATTTTTAATAATAACAAAAGGATTTTGTTAAGTAGACAATGATTTTTATGAATAATAAATTTTAAAATTGACTAAATAAAATAAAAGTACAATACACCCCAATAAAATATTAGAATTAATTTTGTTTGCATATATTAAATTAAAACGTGATACAAGTGTCTTAAGAAAGAACGTTTTAGAAAGATTATAGTGCTTAAAAGTGTTTGTCTAACTTATTAAAAAAAGTTAAAAATTAATATTTAATTTTAAAAGTATAAAAATAAATAATTATTAAATATTCAAAAATTACTATAACAAACAAATTAGGCACCAAATTATAGACACCATAGAATTCACCGTATACAAAACACTACGAAATACAGCGTGTGTAGGCAGATAGAAGCATCTCTATCTTGCCGCCTTGAATGGTGGTGATTGAACACGAACATTTCAGACACTAGAGTCATCCACACACAACCCCGGTCCTAACCCATATATATAAATCATCATCAAATTAAAACAATGATGTATAATTGTAATTATTTGTTCATGTCACACTGGTGATTGGTGAGTGCGGTGCCCTGAGAGCACATTCACATGCACATTTACATTCATCGTCATCATCATAACATAAAGTCATAAGATATTAAAAAAAAGATACACAAACGGTCCACTGCAAAATACATAGAACTCTTTCTAGAAGCGAAGAGACGCAGAAACAGCCCTAGCTAGCTCGCTCACACCACACGCCCTCAAATCTTCTTCTTCTTCTTCCATCATTTCCAATTCAAACTTTCATTGTTTTCTTTTGATGTTTGATGCGTGATCGCCATGTACATGACGGCGTATTCCTCTTCTTCCTCTATGCTCCTCAGAGCAACAAGGACTAAGCTCATCTCTTCCTCTCTTTCTAGAACCTTCCTTTCTTCTCCTCCTCCTCGCCCTACCGCTTCTTATCGATCCCTTGCCTTCTCATCCACCGCCGCCGCCGCCTTCCGTTCTTCCTCAGTCGCCGCCCGCTGGAGCCACTGGAGGTCTCCCCTCAGCCTCCGCTCTCAGATCAGGGCTGCCGCTCCCGTCCTCGAGCGGTTCCACCGCAAGCTAGCCACCGCGGGTACACACTCTGACTCCGCTCTCCGATCTAACTGATTCGCTAGCAATTCTTCGTTTCCGATTTTTCAATTCTTCTTTCTCTCTCTGCTTTGAATATTATGTTCTGATCATGAATGACGTGAGGAGTATGAGTGTGTATTGCACATGTAGGCTCTGCTTTTTTTTTTCGGTCATCCATTTTTGGCATGAACTGTTTGAGTGACGGGTGTTTCAGCTGCTATTTAAATATTTCGAGTTTCGTTTAACGGCTGCGTGGTTCGTTATATGCATGTATAATTCAAAGCAGTTCAAATCAGCTCATTATGTAGGCTTGACAAAATAGCTTTGATATGTAGTTGAATTGCCAATACCTGGTAGTGCTGTCTTCTCTGTTCTGACTCTCTAAGCGCAACACACTGATTCAGCTAGTTGTCTGACATGTTTGCAATTTCAGCTGGTGAAAATCCTTTCAAGGGAAACCTTACCAGTCTTCCTAAGCCTGGAGGTGGCGAGTTCGGAAAGTACTACAGCCTTCCGTCTCTCAAGGACCCAAGGATTGGTAACTTTGCTTCCATGGTCTGGCTGTATTTCGGTTTAGATACATTGTTAAATTGATGTGATTTGGTTAATCAAGTGTTATGAGGAAGGACTAATTTCTCCTTCTGAATATCATTCTCCTTAATGACTGCATCTCAATTTTATGGGTGCCGAACAGATAGGTTACCATACTCTATCAGAATTCTGCTTGAATCTGCCCTCCGTAATTGTGACAATTTCCAAGTGAGTAAAGAAGATGTAGAGAAGATTATTGACTGGGAAAACACTGCTGTAAAGCAAGTTGAAATTCCTTTCAAACCTGCTCGAGTCCTTCTGCAGGTACATGCTTGGCCCCTCTATACAGCCAGGGCGTTATTCATATGGATTAGGAAATATTGAGTAGTGGGATTTCTTCTTTTAACCTTTTCTGTTTACCTCTTTATAGGATTTTACTGGTGTCCCAGCTGTTGTTGATCTGGCTTGCATGCGTGATGCTATGAATAGACTTGGCAGTGATTCTAACAAGATCAATCCTCTGGTATACATCGCTCTTATTTCTTATAACTTTCATGTGCTTTGGTTACATACATACATGTGAAATCATTCCTGGAGGCCACCAAACTGATTTCAACTTTTTAAACATGCATCATGGAGTAACATATGAGCCATGAGCTCATAATTACTAAGTTACTCTTATTATTTGCCATGCAATGTACAATGTTTTGAATTTCAAATTCAATCTTCAATGCACTATT
Organism: Arachis ipaensis; assembly: GCF_000816755.2. Taxonomy (NCBI): domain Eukaryota; kingdom Viridiplantae; phylum Streptophyta; class Magnoliopsida; order Fabales; family Fabaceae; genus Arachis; species Arachis ipaensis. The sequence goes on from NC_029792.2 coordinate 7,176,378, forward strand.
TCTGGTGAAAACAACAAAATCCTGCTTTTTCTATTTTAAGTTTTTCCTTCACAAAATTCTAAAAACAGAAAATACCAAAAATGAAAACAACAAATGAAAATAGAAACCACTCTGACACTTAACTTTTATATTGTAATGTTGGTATTTAAATGTTGCATTTTACTGGCTTTACTTCAAAGCTGCTAAAAAAGCTCTGAAATTGGTATAGATGACTAGCGCAGTCATGCATAGCATCTCAAAAGTATTTCCCCATATATCCCCAGTAATAGGGAGTGATTGATTATATTGAGAACAAATTATGTCTTGGGTTTATTATGAACCTATTTGTTTTATTTGAAAAGTGGTCACCTAGTAACAAACTATTCTAAGTGGCTACAAAATAGAACTTGAAACTAACTCCCTTACCCATTTATTACATGTTTTCTAACTAGTAAGTGTTGGCAGGTTCCTGTTGATCTTGTCATCGATCATTCAGTTCAGGTTGATGTAACAAGGTCAGAGAATGCTGTACAAGCCAATATGGAGTTCGAGTTCAAGAGAAACAAGGAGAGATTTGCTTTTCTTAAATGGGGCTCAACTGCTTTCCATAATATGCTTGTTGTTCCACCTGGTTCTGGTATAGTACATCAAGTAAGTTTTGAAGCACATATTCAGAATCACTTCATGGAATTTATTTATACATTATTCTGGCTGTTAGTGTTGGGGATTTATGTTGTCCTGATTTCAGGTCAATCTCGAATATCTTGGGCGAGTTGTTTTCAACAATGAGGGTCTACTCTATCCCGACAGTGTGGTTGGGACTGATTCCCATACAACTATGATAGATGGACTTGGCGTTGCTGGATGGGGTGTTGGTGGCATTGAAGCAGAGGCAGCTATGCTTGGACAGGTATATGAATTTCTGAATCCTAACCTACATGTAATGAATGGGTGTTAATTTATCAAAATGAAAAAAAGAGAGTATTTTCTTTGAAATTATATGTTTTCTAAAGTCTTTTATCAAAATAAGCAAGTGGTTAATCTACGGTGGTGATACTAATGCTGTGTGCTATGATAATGACAGCCTATGAGCATGGTATTACCTGGAGTGGTTGGGTTCAAGTTATCTGGAAAATTGCGCAATGGTGTTACAGCTACTGATTTGGTTCTTACCGTGACACAAATGCTTAGGAAACATGGTGTTGTTGGAAAATTCGTTGAATTTTATGGTAATAAAATTCTCATTTCTTTCCTTTCCTTTTTCCCAAAGTTGTTTTGGTCTTTCTAATTACCGGTGGCTGTTTTCTATAGGTGATGGTATGGGTGAGTTATCATTGGCTGACAGGGCCACTATTGCCAACATGTCTCCTGAATATGGAGCAACCATGGGTTTCTTCCCCGTAGATCATGTTACATTACAATACCTAAAGTTAACTGGAAGAAGTGACGAGACTGTTAGTATCAACTCATCTGTTATTTGCCTGTGATCTGAATTCTGAAGTGCTTATAGGTGGCAATGATTTGACTTATTTAACTCCATTTTGGCTGAATATAGGTGGCAATGATAGAGGCTTATCTCAGGGCAAACAAAATGTTTGTTGACTATAATGAGGTAATATAGTTGAATAATCATGCACAATCCTTGCATTTAGCCCCCAGAAGATAAAATGTCCATATTTTGAATGTTAATTTATCTTCTATAAATGCAGCCTCAACAAGATAGAGCTTATTCATCCTACCTTGAATTGAACCTTGATGATGTTGAACCTTGTATTTCTGGGCCAAAGAGGTAAGATGCTACAGTATTTTACATGTTGCCTTGTCTTTCATCATTGATTTGTCATACTAAGTGACACTCTTTACAGACCTCATGATCGAGTGCCTTTGAAAGAAATGAAGTCCGATTGGCGTGCATGTCTTGATAACAAAGTGGGCTTTAAGGTTAGTAGTGCTGTAATATTCATACAATTTTATCACTTTTTGGTCTTATAGGAACCATTGGTTATTTCATTTCTTACAATTTTCTTGAAATATCTTTTGTTTGTTTTAAACGAACCTGCTATTATCTTTCCATTTGTTTGTTTTGGTGATAAATGCTAATTGACTTCTATTTAGTATCACTTTTAAATTTTAATATCCCTGTGCCAACTCATCTTAGATGTAGTGTGGTATCCATGAGGACCCCATCTAATGGTGGAAGATGGCACGGTGCCGCACCAAAATCAGCACAACAAACATTTCTATTTTGTTTGTCTTTTGTGCGTGTTTTGAACACTGGTCATTTTAACTGTTCAAAGGTGTTGGCCTCAACTTGCAGACACAGAAGCTGCCACAAAACATATTGTAGTGTAATAGTCCATATTTCATGTACTTCTGCTTGATGAGAACCCTAGACAAATTACATCCAAAATATTTCTCTGATTGCAGGGATTTGCAATACCAAAAGAAGCACAAGGCAAAGTTGCGAAATTTAATTTCCATGGGCAGCCAGCTGAGCTGAAGCATGGCAGTGTTGTGATTGCTGCAATTACAAGCTGTACAAATACATCAAACCCAAGTGTTATGCTTGGGGCTGGTCTTGTAGCCAAAAAGGCCCACGATCTAGGTTTGCAGGTTAGGCACCAATAATAGTAATGTTAGAATCTGCCGTGTTTGTGCTTATCAACGTGATGTCCTGGATATGGACCTCTTTATTTCTTCTTTTCTTGATATTAATATTGATCTTTGAGTAACTGTGTCAGGTTAAGCCTTGGGTAAAAACTAGTCTTGCTCCTGGCTCTGGAGTTGTTACAAAATACCTACATCAGAGGTTATTTATCCTTTTTAGAATCTTAATTAATTCTTTCATAATGTACTTTGGTATTTGGCTCAATTTGGAAAGAATGTATACTGAATTCAGGTTTGGATGTTTTATACCTTTTGGGCAGTGGTCTGCAAAAGTATCTAAATGAACAGGGTTTCAATATTGTTGGATTTGGCTGTACAACTTGTATTGGCAATTCAGGAGAGCTGGATGAATCAGTTGCTTCTGCTATCTCAGAAAATGGTATTTATATCAAATATGATTTCTATTACTGAAGCTAACTTCTGTGAATTCTCTCACAATTATTTTCTTTTCTACAACTTTAGGAAACCTTGTAAACATATATTATGCTTTATATTTCTGTATTTAATTCCTACATTTTCTCATGCAGACGTTGTAGCTGCTGCTGTATTGTCTGGGAACCGTAACTTTGAAGGCCGTGTACATCCTTTGACAAGAGCTAACTACCTTGCCTCCCCTCCTCTAGTTGTTGCTTATGCCCTTGCTGGCACGGTAAGCATGCATAGTTCATATTTCCAGCATGTAGAGAAAAGGTTTTTGGTCCTTGTCTTCCACATTATCAGATTTTCCATCTCTTAGTAAAGACTAATTCTCTTTAGACCCCAGTAACCTAAGATTTATTAAAATGCTAAGGTTGGAAGTAAAACAAGTACAGCAACAACTGAGCCTGTCACATGTAACAGAACTGACAAGTTAAATTTTTGGAGGCCAATAATAAGTGTATCAATGTGTGTATATTGGTTTTGGTTGACTAGTGATATTTTTGCTAATTAATTAACATTGTGCCTTGTTGTTTTTAACTAGTTGGATACACACTGCCAGATCTTTGGATCTTGATGAACACTGATTGGCTATGCACTATATTTCTGATAGATGATGTCATATCTCAGACTATTAGTTTGTGAAGTGGTTTAATGGCCTTTTTTGCTTTAATTAAACCTGGTGTACCCTTTATTTTATTAGGAATTAGATTCCTTTTTCCTCCAGAGTTTAGAAAATATAACATCTGTATTTGTTAAATATTTTAGGTTGACATTGACTTTGAAAAGGAGCCAATAGGGACAGGGAAGGATGGCAAGAATGTCTACCTTAGGGATATTTGGCCATCCACTGAAGAAATTGCACAGGTAAATGTCTTCTTATTTAGTTATTTATTTAATCAGAGATGACACACACTGTAGATGTTTATACTGTACATGACAATTAACTTCGATTTTCTTGATTCAAGGCTGTTCAATCTAGTGTGTTGCCTGACATGTTCCGAAGTACATATGAATCTATTACCAAGGGTAACCCTATGTGGAACCAACTACAAGTTCCTGTTGACAAGTTGTATTCGTGGGATCCCAACTCAACATATATTCACGAACCTCCGTACTTCAAGGGCATGACCATGGATCCTCCTGGAGCTCATGGTGTTAAAGATGCCTATTGCCTACTGAATTTTGGTGACAGTATAACTACTGATCACATTTCTCCTGCTGGAAGTATTCACAAAGACAGTCCTGCTGCAAAGTACCTTATGGAGCGGGGAGTGGATCGCAAGGACTTCAATTCTTATGGAAGTCGTCGTGGCAATGATGAGGTGATGGCAAGGGGAACTTTTGCCAACATCCGCATTGTTAACAAGCTCTTAAATGGTGAAGTTGGCCCAAAGACAGTTCACATTCCTACAGGAGAGAAGCTTTATGTGTTTGATGCAGCAATGGTGAGTTGTGCCCTGCCAAAGTATGACATTCTTTTTATTTAACTCTTCTGGTGGCAACATGATCAAGTTGATATGATGTTATCTGGTATTGATATAATCATCATTTGTTCCTAATTAGCGTCAGCTTACAGTGTCTTGTCAAATGCTTCAGAGCTAATTATTTCACAAATGCTTGCTAATTTGTGAAATCTTTTGGCTCTATTCTGTGCATTAATATATCATGTCTTTCTTATTCAGTTAGTTAATGGCAATGTGCTGTTTCGAGTGCTGATCCCTTGGAATGGTCCCCTTATTTCAGAGATACAAGAATGAAGGACATGACACCATTGTGCTGGCTGGAGCTGAATATGGTAGTGGAAGTTCAAGGGATTGGGCTGCCAAGGGTCCCATGCTATTGGTGAGTCCCTCCGTTTAATATTGTGGCCTGTGATTTGGCTGGGTTTTCTATTCGATTTTTTAGATTTCTTCAACATGCTGAGACGAATACTCTTGATGATTCTTCTATGTCAAATGGTAGGGAGTCAAAGCCGTGATAGCCAAGAGTTTTGAGAGAATTCATCGCAGTAACTTGGTAGGAATGGGTATTATTCCTCTCTGCTTCAAAGCTGGTGAGGATGCCGAGACTTTGGGGTTGACTGGCCATGAACGGTACACCATTGACCTTCCAAATAAAATCAGTGACATAAGGCCTGGTCAAGATGTAACTGTCACAACCAACACTGGAAAGTCTTTCACCTGCACAGTTCGTTTCGACACCGAGGTAATTCAAACTTTTCATTGTTTTCATGTTTGATTTTCTTTCTTGCTGTACTTATTGATGCAATTGTGATCTATTCTAACACGCTGGTACTTTCAGGTGGAACTGGCTTACTTTGACCACGGAGGCATCCTCCCATATGTCATCAGGAACCTCATTTCACAGTGAAAAACCGTCTGTTGATGGGAAATGTTTAACACTTCTTACCATTCTAGCAGTAGTTGATGTGAGAAATGAGAATAAGTTTTTCAATAAATAGGAAAGAATCCCTTTTTTGAGGGAGGCAATTTTACTTTTTGACATTTCCAGGTGTTTATATATTTAGGCATGTGAAGTGAAACATTATTGAGTACATTGATTCCCGTGATCGGCTTGCCTATTGAACAATGGGAACAATTGTAATTTATATATAAGCCGGTGCCAATGGCATACGGAATTCGGTCTTTTGAAATTGTTAAGTGGTGGATACTTGATTTATCAATTATTTCATCCACACGAATGCTAAAAAGTAATCATCGTACGTTTAGCTATTCCGCATATAATCCCGTTGGTCAGATACACCTTAAAGTATATGGAACCAAAATGTGACCAGTCAAATAGTAAACAAAACTGTTTAATTAAAATCATTTTTTGAATAATGTTTAAAAACTGCTCCTAAGATTACGGAGCATGAACCAAAACCCAATTTTTCATAGAATTCAAACACATTTTGGTTGACTTTTGGCTGATATGCTTTTGGTTCCCTAGTTGTTCTCTTCCTTATAACAATGCCCGTTGTAGTAATTTTAATTAAATAAAAATTGAGAGTTGAGACACATCAACGAGGCTTTCATCCAAAAGAGAACCGTTTCTAAGATAAAGAATAGTAAAAATGAGATAAATTGTGTCCTAATAGAGACTGAAAACTATGAAATCGCATGACAGCTGCATATGTAGCCTCTGATGAGTCTCACGTTGTGCCAGTGGTAGGATTCAATAGAACTAATAAATAATAATGCCTCTTCATATTAGTGGTTTTTTTGAACACAGGAGTGATAGATATTATTAATGAACCTTCGGAGTTCGGAAGCTAGTCCCTTCGAATGGATATTTGTTAATGACTGAATTTATTAAACATGGGTTTAATAACAGTCACGATGGTGACCGGTTGCAGGGGCGGAGCCTACAAGGGGAGAATCCAACCTCCCCCTACCAAAAAAAAATCCCCAATATAACACAATTTTCATTTTTTAAGATTGATATTTTTGTTGTCATGCCAAATCCTCAACAAATTGTTTTGCCGTTTTTAGCCAAGATCACTCACCATCGTTTTTGTCAGATGATGATGCATCATATACATTAAATACGAAACATTTTATGAGCAGAAATTTTCATGAACGGCCTAAGGGGTTTTGTTTTATTACGCCAACACATATAGTCTATAGAACAATCCTCCTTACATGATACCTTCATATATATTACATCTCTGAAGTTCTTCTAGTCAAACCGAGACTAATGGGGTTTAAACCTAGAACCTCTGCATACTACTCAAATTACGTCATATTTACAAACCACGTAGAATTCAACAACTTACTCGTAAATACGTCAAACAACAACAAAAATAAAAATAAAATACATTCACCGTTTACATAGAACTGTTCATAACACCAAAACTATACCTCTGGAATGCTTTCTAAAGCTGGCCTCCAAGAATTCATGCCTCCATCATGTTCTTCTTCAACCTCACTCATTCTCTTTTCTCTCATCTTCATATCTTTTAGTAATTGCGCCAAAGAAGCATATTGCTGAGCATCGTTCTCCCTCACCATCCTTCTCAACTCTTCCTTGTTCACCACCAACCTAATCCTCCTAGTTCCACTTGTACGATCACCATCAGAGCGTCTCTTTACCGGCTCATTCTCATCAGTATCTTCTGCTGATACTTTGCTGTTTCTCATGCAGTTCCACATGATGTTGATTTTAGTAGTAATAATCAAAGGATTAAAGCAAAGTCAACCATTTATAGAGAGTGTGGAGAAGAGAAAAGCACATGGAATATCCGATTGTTACGCCGTGTCTATTGTAATTAAAAGAAGGGAGATTCTTGAGATGGACTACACTATGAATTATATATTTTTTGATACCCTTTTCGTATTTGTGCTGCATCAATATTTTACTAGTGTTGCCGGCCATTAGTTTTAACTTTTAACTCAACATTTTTTTTTTTAATTTTTAATTTGATATATTTATATTTTTAATATATATTTTATATTCTAATATGTATTTTATCTAATAGTTGATTTTAGTATTTGATTTTAATGTACTTATCATGATTATATAATGATAATCACGGAGAGATATGCAACAATATGTTTATCTTTCATTATACTTGAAGTTGTATGCCCTCTAATCAGTGCTAAAATAGTAGTACATTCCCCATGATAGGAAGGCTAATAGCAAATTAGTACTAAGCTATGATTTTAAGCAAGAGTGTCATCCAATCTTTTAAAATTATTGTTATTATAAATTTTAAATTACAACATTAAATATTAATCTTAAATCCTAAATTT
>NC_029792.2:7184296-7186125 GCF_000816755.2 Arachis ipaensis
ACTAAATTTCACTTTTTTATTTATTATATTTTATATTAGTTATTTATATTTAGAGTTTAAAATTTAAAATTTATAATATTTATTTTATTTTCTATTTTTTCTTTTTTTTTTAATAACAAGTTAATTTTTAAGGAACGCTTCATTCCTTATTTTCTCCTTTAGTATTTTTCTTAAAAATATTGTATAAAACATTCTAACTATATGTTTTATTAAGTTTGATAGTCCTAATTTTCAACCTTTTTTTGTGAAATTTTACCTAGAATATTTTAGTCGTACAGTTTTTAAACCATTAAATGAAAAAATGATATCTCGCATTTGTTTTCATACACTCTAACTATTTTATTTCTCAATTTTTTGTATCACTATTTTGTATTTACTTATTTTTATGAAGATGGGAATGGTTTTTTTTTTCCTATTTAAATACAAATTTTATTTATTTAAACATAAAAAATATTTCATTATATATCAATTTTGCAGTAGCATAATTACGATAGAAAATAATTTGGCATATGAAAAAATATGAAAAAGAAAATATTATAAGCTAATGAATTTATAAATGAAACGAATTTTTTTTTAAATTTATTGGAAATCATCATTTAATTCATTGACAACTAAGAAATCGACATTTTTTATGTTTAAAAAGTTAATCTAGGACAGAGTAAGTCTTCCAAAATAGCATAGCTAAAATTTGAATTTTTATAAGAATTTCAATCACATTAGTAAATTTATATATTTATATTGGGGATATATTGGTAATAATAAGAAATAACGCATATATGTTTTAATTTAGAGATTAGTTCATACATACACAATAAATATATCAAAAACTTAAAATTTTGTTTATTTAATTTAATAGGTAATATTAATACGTAATTACGTACTCTAGTACATTAAGAGGACTAAATAAATCCTTTAATTTACTAATTTATTAGTATTTTGTTCTATTGTTAAAATGTACGTAATAGGAGTGAGTATGGGTCAGGTTGATTCGGGTTTAAAGTGAAATTAGAATTGAACCAATTGAATTATAATTAATTCAATTTGGTTCAGATTTACATTTTTTTGTGTATGTACCCAAACTAAACCAAACCAAACCAAACCGATTAAGAACGGATTGGTTCTATTCGAGTAATTGGGTACCCAATAAAACAGAATTCATAAAATAAAAAAAAATAAAAAAAAACGAAATTGGAGACGCCGACAACGGAGTGGAAGTTAGTTGCTGCGTCGCTGTCGCTACTAGAGAGGACGATGGAGAAGAAGACGATGCTGACAGTCCCATGAACGATGATGCTGATGGTCCCACAAAAGACGATGCTGACGGAGATGCTGACGGAGACGCCGACAACGGAGAGGAAGCTGGTTGCGTAAAACGGTGAGGTGGTGAGGTTTGAGAAAGCTCTATTTGGATTTACTCCATAGGGTGAGGGAGGACGCCGCTGCTAGTGTTTATTAGGATGACCGGGTAACTCAAAATTATTATATATATATATATATATTATTTTATTTTTTATTTAATTAATATATGATCGGATTTGCGGGTTGGTTCGGATTTACGGGTTGTTAGCCGAACCAATTATCAAAAAGAGACATTGGTTTGGTTCGGATTCGAACGAGTAATTGAGTACCCACTACCTATGTTCACCCCCTACCACATAGCATGAGAACTTACTAAAGCTCAAGTTTAGGGATGACAAAATTCTCTTAAATATGGAGATCTTCGTAGGAATTGTCTTGAATGAAAACTCAAAAATGAAAATTTTTCCCCACATGAATGGCGGCAAAATTTTTCTAAAGCAGGCACAAAGATTCAAGTAGGAATTTCTATC
>NC_029792.2:7186254-7199223 GCF_000816755.2 Arachis ipaensis
CAACCAATGATGTCTTTACTCTTCTCCTTTTTTATCATGGGCTAAGCCCATCAAAAAAAAATTTGACCCGACCATGAATCCGACCCACCCATATTCTCGTACCCCACTCACGTACCACCCCTTGAGAAATGTAAGTTTTTTTTGGGCCACTTGATAGCCACATAACGTGGGTGCCACTTTTCTATCCTAGCCCATATCTATTTGCAAGGTGGGTCAATTGAGTCATGCCTAGAATAAGTCAAATTTTATGTTTTAGGTGTATGGCATGCAGGTCTCCCGAGTAGCTTGATGGTAAGGAGCAATAACTCAAACCCAAGTGATCCCGGTTCGAGACCAGCATTGAGAGAGAAGAGAAGAAGAGAGATGGAAGAAGAATATGAGGTATTTCAAAATACCTCTCTTTTTTGCTAGTTTACTTTAAATTATTTAAAAATAAATTCTGATTTTTGTACATCAAAATTTTTGAGACAATCTAAAATTAAACTCAGTTAGAATCTTACAATCTAAAAGTTTTAAATCTTAATTTAGTCTAACACTTTCACTCAACTAGAGAAACAAATATTTTAATTAGTGACGGAGCTTAAACATAATTTTTAAGAGAGAAAATTTATATCAGATAATAAATAATTGTTTTGGTATAGACTTCACTTAAAATAAGTTCGTCTAATCTCATTTAGGGTATTATTAAAGTATATTTGAAGTCATTTTTCAAAATATCGTTATAAATAATTAAGATTAAATTTGTTATTAATTCATCTTTATATAAAATAAAATTTTTTGGCCTATTAAAAAACTTAGGGTTAATACTCAAATTCGTCTCCGAAAGATTACGCGATCTTCATTTTCGTCCCCGAATGATTTTTTTAATCAAATTAGTCCCTGAAGGATAAAAAATAAGTCAAATTAGTCCTTCTGTCAGTTGGACGATGACGTGGCACGTTAAGTGCCACGTGGCAGATCAGTAACCCGTGGCACGCCACATGGCAGGTCAGTGACACGTGGCATATCCAGGTCAACGCCACGTGTTACTTGACATGTAAAAAAGATTTTTATAGTCAAAATAGTCCTTGAAAGTCCAGACGTAAGTCATTTTCATCCCTCAAATTTTAAAAATTAGTCAAACTAGTCCTTATATAATTTTTTTTTATTTTTCTTCATAATATTAAATTTGAAATATTTTTTGATACTACTAATTTTAATAGAAATGTAATTGACAAACAAAACATTAATAATTGTATCTTTTCTTCTTAAAATTTTTTTTTTCAATAAAATTATCTCTCTTCTTTAATTCTTCTCAAAATCTCTCTTATTCTTTTCTATTCTAAAACCTTTTTCTTACATACATTTTACTGAAATATATATATATATATATATACACAAAATTGAAATGTATGTATTTATTAACCTAAACAAAGTTATATGCTCGAAATCAAAATTTATGTATGTTAAGTTAAACAAAGTTGTACCACTATTTTTTTCTACTACATCTTTTTTTGGTCAATTACGGTATTACTTACGTATAAAATGTAATGATAGTAATACTTAGAGTCAAAATTTGTGGATCTTCTTGAATTTTGATTCTAAGTATCACTATCATTACATCCTATATGTAAGTAATACCGTAATGAAAAAAAAAATGTAGTAAAAAAAAATAGTGGTATAACTTTGTTTAGGAATAAGAGAGAGATAATTTTATTGAAAAAAAATTTAAGAAGAAAAGATACAATTACTAATGTTTTGTTTGTCAATTACATTTCTATTAAAATTAGTAGTATCAAAAAATATTTCAAATTTAATATTATGAAGAAAAAATAAAAAAAAATTATATAAAGACTAGTTTGACTAATTTTTAAAATTTGAGGGATGAAAATGGTTTACATCTAGACTTTCAAGGACTATCTTAACTATAAAAATCTTTTTTACATGTCAAGTGACATGTGGCGTTGACTTGGGTATGCCACGTGTCACTGACCTACCACGTGGCACTGACCTGCCATATGGCGTGCTACGGGTCACTTATCTGCCATGTCATCATGCCACGTGGCACTTAACATGCCACGTCATCGTCCAACTGACAGAAGGACTAATTTGACTTATTTTATATCTTTCAGGGACTAATTTGATTAAAAAAATCATTCGGGGACGAAAATGAAGATCGCGTAATCTTTCGGGGACGAATTTGAGTATTAACCCAAAAAACTTATGTTTATAATTATGTATATTTAAATTTTATCCGATCAAATATTTTTTATTTTTTTTATATAGTCACATCCAAATTTATAATCTTCATTGAGTTTTAGATTTATTATTTATAAGTATCTGAAGTTCAAAGTTAGAATGCTTAATTGATCATATTCCCAATTAAACCCAATAACTTAATTATATATATAATAAAAAGTTGATGATGTAACACCCTCACTACCAGAATGTCACGCTTCCGGCTGCGCCACTTTGATAGCAAGAAGTATTACGACTACTTTATATACTTAATATTAAAATAGAAGCATGTGACTCGACACTGTATCGCTGATTTTTTTGAAAACCGGAAATAAATATTTTATCTTAAAACAACAAGCAGGTATAGATTCATATACAAGACTTCTTATATATATAACTCCTATCCCTCTTACAAAATTGTAATAATAAAGACGAGGGAAGAAAATAATCTAATTAACACAACAGCATATAAACCAAACGCAGTATAACTCTTCTTGATGCCTCTTCATCTAGTTCCTGAAAAGGTAAAACTGTAGGGGGTGAGAACCTAACCACATGGTCTCACCACAGAGTTTCAAAGTTGTCATAAGAAGATATTTAACAAGAAAATTATTTTCAAGCTTAGTGACTATCATTGCCTTATGAATCTTTTAAAAGCCAATAGGTAATTGTTCAGAACCTTTTCAAAGAAATAATGTTCAATCTTTCAGAAATCCGAAACCTTTCCTTTCTTATAAGAAAATCTCAATCAGAAACCCACCACGCAATCAAACAACACAGTCATTAATTCAGCACCAAAGTTCATTCTCAAACGTAACACGCCAGTTCGACGGAGGCTCCAAGGTGGACCTGCGGCGGCGCGACATGGTGGGAGCGACGACTGTGACGCGGTGAGCTTCCCTCCTTCTCTCTTCTGCCGCGTGGCTTTTTTTCCCTTTTGCTCGGCAACAAGGGTAACGGTGGCAAGCTCAGGGATGGCGGCGGCCCCACAGAACGGCGACGACGGCTGGGTAGAGCGCGGCGACAGCAGCTGCGCGACCTACCAATTCTAGCGCGTCTTTCTCTTCCATCGACGCTGCCTCTCTTTCTTAGATTTCTTCTCCGTGCATGTGAGTGTGCTTGCTTTGTTTATGAGTCGGTGAAATGCAGAGAGAATGAGAAAGGGGTTAAAGCTGCTTAGCGTGAAAAGGAAAATGAAAAGCAGAGGTCATGGCGTATTCATGTATATAATTATCTAAATACCAAATATTTTGCAAAACTTAGGTGTAAAGAAAAAAAGTGTGGTCTAAAGCAAAAGTTACAAGATGGTTCAAAACAAAGATGTCACAAGAAGTGCAAGTGTTCTAGTTAGGCCTTTGCTAAAACAAATGGGTATCTAGAAGGCAAAAGTTTGAAAACAGGCTAACGTAAACAAACAAGATAACGTCTGCGCACAGACCTCGTACCAACTTCAAAACTTCCACTTCCTAACTCCATCAGTCACTTCACAACTCCCTGACCGACGATAAGCCTAACATCTGCAAACCCTTCCGCGAGAAAGGAAATTTTCACAACTCCTCACAACGTCGTACACTTACCACTTCACCTTCCATATCCATAAACACATCTTAAGGAACAAACGTATCGTATTACTATACTTAAAGGTCGCACGTGACATTAAAACAATTTTCGAGTTTATTCAGAAGAACACAAAACCTTAGAAAAGAAGGACAACATTCACAAGAGTTTGAAAGAATTGTTGAGACCACAAGTAAACAAGGATGTATAAGCAATGAAGGGTGCTAAAAAGAGAATCAACTGACAACTACAAGGATAACTCTTGAATCAAAGAAATTCGATAGGATCAATAAGAAGAAAAACAGCGCATTAGAACAAACGACGCATCAAATTACGTGGCGCGATTAGAACACATAAACCTATACCGCCTGATTAAGAGGAGCATTGAACATTTTCAAAGATTTAAGGATTTATGTCGTGCCCAAACAATTCTTCAAAGAGACAAGCGCGAGTATGTTCAAAGAGATAATCTCAGTAAAAGAAGAATAAGCGGCAAAGATAAGATTCATATGAATTCGGAAGGAGACATAGGATTACAACTAGGCAACAACGTACGGGCATGAGAAAACGTTTCAAAAAGAGTTATTTTGCATCTTAACAAGAGATATTGAATTTAAGAACTTTAAAGGAAACGAGAAAAGGGTAATCATTAATTATTTCAAAATAAACTAAAACCAAATCAGAGAAGTATAAAATTCACAAGAATACGAAGGAATGGTTTATGTCACCAACAAACTAGAATGATCAAAGGTCGTGAAGTATGTCAGAAGAAAGATTCGAAATGCAAATAGGAAAGAATTTTGATTTCAAAGAACTCTAATAGAAACCATAAAAGGGAACATGGAAATTATTTAAAAAATTAAAGAGAATTAGTAAAAACATAAATATTGCGTCATATTAAAACAATTTTAAGTCAAACTAGATTATGCAAGATTTGTGAAATGAAAACTAGTTAGACTAAGGGTAAAATATTTCATCGAAAACCTTAAAAGACATTTTACGTAATGAAGTAAGAATTTGCATAAAAACAAGAGCAAGGTTGGTTAGGAATCAAGTTGTAATCCTAGAAGTCAATTCTTGAATCTCATGCCCAAAGAAGTCACCAAAATAATCATCGGCAGTCAAATTACAACCTTGTTTTTAAAATATCAAATGAACTCGAAATTGCATAAACTTTATTTCTATACGACCGTCTTGGATTAAGATTTTTACTAAACCAAAAATCATAATTTTTTTGCTTACTCCAGTTTCGGAAATGGAAGAAAAATCGTGACTGCTCTGCAATACTTAAAAACCAGAAAACGGCAGTAGCATATGATATTTAAAATTCAATATAAAATTCAAGTTAAATCCAATTACCTTCAAAATTAATATGGTTCAACTTCACTCATCCAGGTTTCCTTTCCCATTGATTCTAGATCAATATCATTTTTAATGAAGGAGTTATGTAACTTAGAAGTTGAGTAATTTTATGCAGAATTCTGTTTTAGAAACCATTGAACATAAGCTCTTCCAAGTTCCATAACTCACTTATTAAAACATGGAAAACCCTGAAATTTAAATCATATATACTACATATACTCAATTTTCACCACCAATTGATTTCATCTCAATATCACTCAAGAATTAAAGATTATAAAATTTCAAATTTATTTACTTAGAAAATAGAACCTGATTTTTACTGCATAATACATCTTATTTCAAAAATTCATATCTTTAAAACCATAACTCAAACAATTCTGAATTTTTATGGAATTAAAATAATAAGACTAAAGTTTCATTTAAAATTGATTTCATTTCGAAAGTCAAACTGAAGAATTTCTAGTAAAGGAAACAAGTTGCTGTTGTATTAAACTTTTTGCAGAAAAAATCAATTTTAAAATCCACAATTCTAAAATTCACCATAAATCATAAACTTAACGGAAAGGTTTCAAATTCACCAATGTAGCTCCTTATATTTTAAAGCTTAATCCAGACTTGGTCCTATGCAATTCCGATCATCACAGAATTAGTTATAGATTTTCAAAGTTTCTACTTTGTTTAAGAGTAGTGCAAAAAATCAGATTTTATAATTCGACTTTGAAAAATCATAACTAATTTTTTAGTTAATACGAAACTTTTAAAATTAAATATTAATAACTATACTTGTTGTAGTTCGCTTAGCTTTTAGTCACATAACATTCCAATCTCAAAAAGGAATGAATTCACTTCCTAAAAGAAATACGAAAAATTTAAATAAGGTATTGCATCAAAACAACCGAAATTAAAATAAATTATGCAAAGTTTGTAAAACGAAATTTAATTGAGCTATGCGCAAAAATATTCTCTCAAGAGTCTTGAAAAATACTAGGTTCCAATTCACATAAGAATGCATATGAAGATTACGATCAAGTTGGAAATAACTCAAGTTATACTGAAAGAAGAAAATCCTAGATAGAAATTATTTTTTTTACATGTCTATAAAAAGATAGGTAAAACATTGCAGATAAACATTGATAAAAACAGTTTTTTTTTTTTTTTTTGAAAGACTCAAACAAATTCTCAAAAATACAATCAAGGAAAGTTATAAACGAATAATAAAATATGGTCGGAGAATGATCAAATTATGGTTCAAGAAAGGAAACTGAGTCAAGGAACTTCCATGAGAATAGTAAAAAAGTAACAATATGCCAATCGGAGCAATGTAAACAAGGATCATAAATCGAAACCAAACACGAAAAGAGAACTCTAGTATCCCCGAACCACATGACTCGCATTACCTATTACTTATCAATTCCTATTCGCCTATAATTACCTATTAACTTTTCCGTTCCCATAAGTCATCAACATTAAGTTGGCCAGACTTAACATCAACAGATATGCAACGGTAAGCTAACAGTGTTAATTAATAGGCAATCATGTGCATAAAACTCTAATTCTCGTTATCTGAACGAGACCTATTACATGATAGACGGTCAAAGTATGCAATTGAAGCATAGTCGGTCCATTCCTCAGGCTCTACAGGAAGGACCGCTCTGATACCATAATGTAACACCCTCACTACCAGAATGTCACGCTTCCGGCTGCGCCACTCTTGCTCGGCAACAAGGGTAACGGTGGCAAGCTCAGGGATGGCGGCGGCCCCACAGAACGGCGACGACGGCTGGGTAGAGCGCAGCGACAGCAGCTGCGCGACCTACCAATTCTAGCGCGTCTTTCTCTTCCATCGACGCTGTCTCTCTTTCTTAGATTTCTTCTCCGTGCATGTGAGTGTGCTTGCTTTGTTTATGAGTCGGTGAAATGCAGAGAGAATGAGAAAGGGGTTAAAGCTGCTTAGCGTGAAAAGGAAAAAGGAAGAAGTAAGTGATAATTAACTCCCAATCTTTTCTTAGTTAAAATCAGAACCAGAATTGCTAAATCTAGTTATCATAACAATTATTAAATAAAATGAAGTGTTGTGTCTTGTTTATATTTCCAAAGCATCAGCATTAAAGCATTCAAATAATTTTCTTACGGTTGAATAAAGTTTTATAAAACAAGCTATTTATGATTTAAATAAAAAGTAGGATAATAATAGAAATCAAATTAAATATAAAATATCCATCTTTAAAAATACCTTTTAATTAGTAATTTTTAAATAATTTTCAGTTAAATACTAATTTAGTAAAAATTAGAGATAAGTAAATTAATTCTCTTTTATTTATAAAATAAGGTTAAAAATCTATATATTAAAATTAAAGCATACAAACTATTCATTATTATTTTTTTTAGTTATAAGAACTCTAAATAATAAATAAGGGTTTACTCAACTTTTATATAAAAATCTCTAAAAATATAGTCTTAAATAAATCATAAATAATTTATTAATAACTTTTAAAAATTTAGGAGTCTTACAGATGAAATATTGAAAAATGATTATCTATGTAATAACACCTAATCAATGAAATTTATTTGTATCTACATGCAATGAACATATCCATAATTTAAGTCTTTTTTAAATTAGATTTCCTGTGAATGCAAAGGAGGAGATTTGTGCAAGGCATCTTTAGATTTAGAGAAAATGACAAATAGGTTTTTGACCTTTTTTTCTACAGATATTTTCGTCTTCGAAGAATAGAAAATACATTCATGTCCCTGATCCCTCCAAAATGTGGACAAATTTATCCTTCCGTTGAAGTCACTCTGTTAGACCCGACGAAAAATGCTGACGTGGTTCCCGTGGTACTAACCTGGCCGTTACGGGATGACACGTGGACTATAGCTTCTGAAAAGAGGACATATTAGTCCCCACGCACCAAAACGACGCCGTTTCACCTTCTTTAATCCCCTTCTGCATTACCCATAAACCCCCTTCTTTCTTGTGTCTCCCACGACTCCCACTCACCATGGAGCACGCCAGTTGCCGCGATTTCCACCGTCAAAGGCACCGTCGATTGCCCCATGCGCACCCTCCACAACTATCGTGTCCCACTGCTCTATTCTAGTCTCATCGTGACGCTCCCAGGGGAAGACCGCCGCCGTTAGTAGTGGTGGCTTGGCCACAATATAAGAAGCACGACAAAACCAACCTCTGCAAGGATCGCTGTCAGAACTCAGTGCTGCCTCCACATGACCGTTCGGTGCTCCTCGCGTCGCGACAACGCCGCCACGAAGCACACCCGTGGAACCACTCGTGACGCCATCCTCGCCGCTCTGGATCCAGCTGCCTCCATCATGCACGGTGTCCTCTTCTTCCTCCTTTGCGACAGCGCCACTACCTCGATGTAGAACTGCAGCTTCGCCAGTGCCGCTTGCTGTCGCCCGGCCAATGGCCGCATTTGTAAACAAGTACGGTGGCTTTGCGGTGGGAGATTCAACCCCTCCGCTGCTGCTCCGCCGCCCTGGATGGTAACTTCCTCCTCGGCCAGAGCTGTTTCCTCCAAATGCGCCAAATGTAGATCCTTCGAATTTTGCATATGCAATTTTTGGTAAGTTGCTGATTCTATTTGAGAACGTAGTCATTTTTCTAGAATTATGAGGAGTTCTTACATGTTCTTCATAAATTGCACAATCTAGACTTGTTGAATTGTGAACTGAGCCTGTGAAATTGAATTTGTGCTCTGTTGTTGGTGAATATGTCACTGAATTGCTTGTTGAATATGAATTTGTATAGACTCCTGCCTCTCATTTTTCTTGAAATTTTGCTGATGTTGCTGCGATTTGTTACTCTGTTGATTCTTTGTTTGTGTGTTTTGTATGCATTGTTGATGATTCTGGAATTGTTGATGTTGCATTCCCTAATTCTATATCTTCGTAAACCGAATTTGAATTTTGGAATTGTAGAACTGGAAGTGCTGAATTTACTACTTTTGGATTTGGTGAAGTATTGTTGATTGGTTGAAAATCTAAATCTGGAATCTGGAATATTGGTTGAAAATGCAGAAGGGGATTAAAGTGTGTTTGGAGGAGTGGGGGTAAAACGGCGTCGTTTTAGTGCGTGGGGACTACTATGTCTTCTTTTCAAAAGCTACAAGCCACGTGTCATCCTGTAACGGCCAGGTCAGCGCTACGGGAGCCACGTCAGCGTTTTCCGTCGGATCTAATGGAGTGACTTCAATAGAGGGATAAATTTGTCCACATTTTAGAGGAGTCAGGGACATGAATGTATTTTGCATTCCATAGAGACGAAAATATTCGTAGAAAAAAAGGTTAGAGATCTATTTGTCCTTTTCTCTTAGATTTAAATTTCGATACTATTTGTTGAACATGTCGCCTACATTTTAATATCAAAGTTGTTGACCAAAACACAGAGGCCTTATTGGTGGAAATACTATAGTGGCTGACGTGTGCCACAAGATGAGATGCATTCACATTTATGAACATCTCAACCATTTGTTTTAGATTGACTATATATATATATATATATATATATTTGAGGTGATTTGAAATTGAATTGTTTTGGACTTGAATGTGAGGTCCAAATAAAAAGAAGATATCTGAGGAGAGGTGGGAGTGGTACCTACAAGAGACTCCGATACTTAAATTAGCAAGGACTTTAAGCAGATTTTTAGAAGATTAGCTTATTAGATATGAATATACCTGAGAGTGTCAGTGTATTTATAATAAGAGTAATAACCATATTTTAGTATTGTTCCACCTTTGGTGGTGGAAGGTCATTCCTCTTATTTAAAAAGTTGTTGAAATCTTCCTTCTAGATAAGAAGAAGATATCTTCGAAGTTAGTTGTTGACTCGGATAATTAAGACTGAGTTACCGTTGTTGTGCTCGACCTCTATGAGGTCGGGTAGAAGTAAAAGAGGCCACCTTTCATGGTGGACTTTTCTTCTTTTTGGGTCTGGCTTTATGTTTTTGGGTTAGGGTATGAACAGTGCTCCAACTTGAATCCGAGCTTGTATGAGATCGGGTTCAAACATTGGTGGATCTCCCTTCACGTCGGGTAAACCGCCTTTTAGGGGTAAGTTAGACACTCGACGTATTTTGAAATATCACGTCTTTTCACACACGTTCTTTCTTCGGTTGCCTTGGTAACAGTGCACGCCATTAATGAGGGATGTGAAATGACATTTGTGTCCCCGATGTCTTATAATATCCAATTTTATTTCTCTTTCTCTTTTTTTGTTTCTTGAAATGTTTGCTCTTACCATTTCTGCTTCCATCTTCGTCTCCTCTTTTCCTTTTTTCTGAGTTGTCCGTCCTTTCAGTGAGGTATCTTTCTAGTCGACCTTCTATGAACAATTTTTCTATAACATTCAGATCATAACAGTCATTGGTAGGATGCCCATATAGTTTGTGATACTCGTAATATTATGTCCGACTTTCGGCCTTTTGTGTTTAATGGAGCGAGGAAGTGAAAATTTTTCAGTGTGACAGATCTTCCTGTAAATATCGACAAGAGAAACTCGGAATGGAGTGTAGTTATGGTATCTTCGAAACTTCTTTGGGATATACTCCTCTTTTTTCTTTGTCTCCTTCTCCCTATCCCGAGTTTGGTAAGAAAGTTTTGGCTTTGAGACGGGATCTCTAGGTCGGGAGTTTTTCTCCACGTTGATATACTTTTCTGCCCGTCCTTTTACTTCGTACAAGGAAGTCGGGTGTCGCTTGGATATGGATTGGATCTCTAAGGCTGTTAACCAACCCCATTATCATTGATTTAGGAGGTAAGTTTTGTATTTTCAAGCAAGCTTTGTTGAATTTTTCCATATAATCTCCGAGCGTTTCACCGACATCTTGTTTTACTCTTAAGAGACATGGAGTATGTTTGACTTTATCCTTCTGAATTGAAAATTGGGTTAGAAACTTCCTTGCCTGGTCATCAAAACAAGTCACCGATCTAGGCGGTAAGTTATGAAACCATTTCATCGCTGCTTTGGTCAGCGTTGTCGGGAAGGCCTTACAATGAGTCGCATCGGACGCATTAGCTTGGTACATCCGACTTTTGAAATTGCTAAGGTGATGTATTGGGTCGGTCGTTCCATCATAGAGATGTATATCGGACATTTAAAATCCTTGAAACCCGTGCTCGCATGATTTCTTCTATGAATGGGTCCTCCCCTCCAAGAGGACTTTCCTCTCTTTCAGCTCGATTTCTCTGACTTCTTAGATCGACCTCTAATCTCAAGAGCTTTTCTTCCAACTCTTTTTGTCGTCATACCCTTTTTCGTAATTTTCTTTCCGTTTCTTGCTATCGTTCAACTTCTTGCTCGAGTTGTTCTAATCGACCGCGATGTCCGTGTACGAGTCCCGGTATTTTGTGGGATGAGGAGGTTCTTCATCTTTGGGTTGGTGGATCTTTGAATGGATCCGCCGAGGTGGCGGGTTTCCTAATGTACCTTCCTCGTGGGGGTACTTGTTCTTTCCTGTGGTGGGGTAATGCAAGTGCTCAATCATCGCTGTGAGGCTCCAGTTCCGATTCAGATGCCATATGGCCGTCTTTAAATTGATTGTCCATCATTCGTAGGTGTAGACTTCCAGATTCTCCGACAACGGCGCCAATGTTTCGAGGGTTACCTGAAACTGGGTTGCTTTGGACTTGAATGTAAGGTCCAAACGCCTTTGGATGATTTGTCCAACGCCTTCTCCAACGAAGATGAATTTGTCCGAGTTGTTGAGAAAAGGTAGGGGGTGGTACCTGCAAGAGACCCCGATACTTAAGTTAGCAAGGACTTTAAGCAGATTTTTAGTAGATTGGGTCTGAATATACCTGAGGGTATTAGTTTATTTATAATAGAAGTAATAACCACCTTTTAGTGTTGTTTCACTTTTGGTAGTAGAAGGTCGTTCCTCTTATCTAAAAAATTATTGAAATCTTCCTTTTAAATAAAAAGAAAATATCTTAGGAGTTAGTTGTTGACTCAGATAATTAAGGCTGAGTTGTCGTTGTTGTGCTCAACATCCATAAAGTCGAATAAAAGTAAAAGAGGCCATCTTTTATTGTGGACTTTTATCCTTTTTGAACCTAACTTTATAGTTTTGGATCATATATATATATATAGTGGCGGAGTTTTGTTTTTATCTCTAAAAAAAATAAGTTAACTCAATTGGATAAAATGATATGCTTCCAAGTTATATACTTGAGTTCAACATCCATTTTTACCATTATTTGAAAAATTTTTTTTGCATGCATATTTTTAAATCAATATTACACTGAATTATATTTAGTTTCTCATATATTTTCATGCATTATTTTATTTTTAGAATAATAAAATGTATGGTATAACTAGTAGTAATATAAGTTATTAATAAAAAGTTAAATATTTTATTTTAAATTGACATTACAAGTTAAATGTATTATTAATACTGTTTACAATAAAGATATTTTGATATTTTTATTTTATTAAAAATTTAAAATTTTATTTTGTTGTATTATATTATTTGATTGTAATGAAAATAATACTAAAGATAATTAATCTTGAGATTTTTGAGAGATAAATATTATCAAAAATAAAATTAATCTTTTAAAAGGTTACAAAATAATTTATAAGCCGTAATCATTTTTGTATAATTTAAATAAAAAAATCAGTTTTTTGAACAGAAAAATTAGTTTTTAGATTGAAAAAAATTATTTTTTAAATAAAAATAGATTTTTATGAATAAAAACTATTTTTTTCAATAAGAAGTAATTATTTTTTTAAAATTGACTTTTTATTTAAAATAAAATTGGTTTATTAATCTAAACAATTTTTTTTTACAAAAATCATATTTACTTTTTTATTTAATC
>NC_029792.2:7199400-7199938 GCF_000816755.2 Arachis ipaensis
CTAGTTAAATAATAAAATTTATCCATATATTTTTATTTTAACAACAAAATATGAACTCAAAATTTTGCTTAAATTAATAGGTATCGAGTCTCCTGAACCAACTAAATATTTAAATAACACGGTGATTAATGGTATTAAAAAGCCAATGATTAATGTATAGCACGAGAGGAAGTATTTCATACTTGCATTTTTTTTTCTTTTTGGTATTAATTTCATACTTGCATTTAACAATAACACTTTAAACCTGTTGAGGATTTTGGTCTTGCATGGTTTCATAAAGCAAATATATTGATTTGGGCCCATCTTATCTTATATTCAAGTCTTTCATGGTTAGTTTGGATAAACAATTCAAATAGTTAATTTTTTTTTTAAAAAAAGAATTTAAAACATAAAAATTTATATTAAAAATAATTTATAAATAAATTATTTTATATTTAATTTTTTAAATTTAGATAAATAACTTAAATATTTAAGATATTTTAAAAAAATTTAAAATATAAAAATTTATAGTAAAAATAATTTATAAATAAATTATATT
>NC_029792.2:7200049-7201137 GCF_000816755.2 Arachis ipaensis
ATACCAAATATTAATATTTTTTGTAATTTAAAAGTTAAAAAAATAACTTCTGAACCTCACCAATACAGGGCCTAACTCTAGCTGGGCTACAATTATTGACCAAAAGCATAGCTGGTTCCCAATCACTGAGTCACATTCTCCATATTTGATTTAGTTTTGTTACATGGTGGGCCGAGCGCTGAAAAAGGACTAGGACAGAGCGATCACATCGAAACTTTTTTTTTCTGTCAAAGCCTTACGTATATGAAAAAGTGAAAAATAAATAAGTTAATAAGGCCAAAACAAAAAAAAGTCATAAGACCAAGCAGTGGATAAAAGTGAAAATTCTCAAGTGTTGGTGTGTGTAAATGTGTAGTACGGATGAGTTTGTAATATAAGAATTAGATATGACAATGGATGCCGAAGAGCCTTAGCTCAGGTGGCATTTCACCCTCTCCCCATCACTAAGGTACTCTAGAAGTTGCATTTGAGGGAAAAAATGATAAATGTGTGAGGAGTGTGTGGGTGTGTTTTGTATCTAGGATTAGAGGTTATCTAATTCATTGGGGTACCTAGGATTAACCATGGATATCCATAGATAGATATCCCTCCTCTGTCTCCGTTTTTGTTTAGAAAAATACTTCCCGTCTCTATTTTATTTTTGTCACGAATTTTTATTTATTTATTTTTACTGAAAAAGTAGATATCCGTTGTTATTATGTATATTAACCATTTAATTTTTTTTAAATTCAATACAAAACTATAATATAATTTAACCAAATTTAACATATTAAAACAATTCAAATCACAAATTTAATATAATCTACATGCATATTAAATATCCACATATACATATTAAAATAAAATAATAATCTTTTCAATATATATAAGTGAAGATATTTTAGTAACTTTATTTTTTGTGAGAATTTAGTGAATTTTCATGGATGGACATTTTTATCCACCTTCTCATTTTTATGTATTTGTGTGAGTAGATCCTCGTCTCTGAGAATTTTGAGAATTTTCAAAAAAAAATTTTATCGCATGTAATTTCGGTGGATATCCAATTATTTTTTTTCATTTTCAATATAATATCTAGAGATAGAAGCTGT
>NC_029792.2:7201152-7228896 GCF_000816755.2 Arachis ipaensis
GTTTGATATAAAGTACATATGACTGAATTTTTTTTTTTTTTTACCAAAGATATGAAGACTCAAACCTGCAACCTCTTAGATGAGTATGAAAAGTTTATATCATTTGAGCTATTACTCATTGGCAGTACATATGACTGAATTATATCTTAGTATCCTATTTAATTTAATACAAAAATAAATTCTAAAAATATTAAAATTACCAAAATACCGTTATTTATATCTTAATTAAAATAAATCTCTAGCTCATGTAATTCAATTTTCACCTGTCCCTATAATTCACCCTAGCCCCATTTCTCCTTTACTAGGTCCTCGAAGTGTTCATGAGGAGTGAAGCCCTCCACGCTTCAACCCCGCCATTGGCAATAGCGTTGTGGTCAGTGTAGACGACGATCTCGTCGAACAAAGCGCGTCATAGTCTGTGCAACGCTTTTCAGTTGCAACGCCAGGAACTTTTGAGAATCGTGATTTTGGTGTCACTTCTTTGTATGATATTAGAGCTCGCGACCGTGAGCTTAAAAGGTGTTCGTGGTGCGGTTTAGTTCGATTTTTTAGAAAAAAATTATCTAATCCAATAGTTAAATTGTGATTTGATTTGGTTTGGTTTTTTCAATCAATTCAAATAAAAACTTTTCATACTATTTCACAAAGCCATAACATTGAAATCATAGAATACAATTGGACAATAACTAATAAAAATCTTAATTCAATGAAATTCAACGATAAAAGAAGGTAAAATACGACAATTAAAGAAGTTTAAAAGTTCAATAGTCAACACAACAAAACAAAAAAATAAATTTTTAGCAACAGATAGCCACGTTTTGGGGTCTTCTCCAACAAAACGGAAAATAAAACAACTAAACTTCTTAATGCAAACCAACTTGAAATAAAAAAGCAATTACATAGTAAGAACAACAACAACAACAATAATAATAATAATATGGCACCAATAGAAAAATATTCTAATCTAATTATACATTTTAATATTAAAGAGAATAATTCATACTGTGGTAAGATATACTCAATTAGACTCAACATCATAATTTTTTTCATTAGAATAAGAGGAGTGGGTGCAACTTTTACAAATTATACAAAATAAGTAACAATCATAACAAGTAATATATATAAATAAAAACTAAATTAAAAATTATTTAAAGGTAATAAAAAAAAGTTATCAGTCCAAACTTGATCATACCTAATTCCAACTTCACCAAATCCTTAATGAGCTTTTCAAAACAAGTTTTGGAGAGTTTTAGAGCTAATTTTGTGTACAAAATTAATGCCTCAGCTATAATTGGAATTAGAGAATTTCTATAATTATTCAACATCCTTCCTTGAGTATTAAATGCCAATTTTGAAGCTACCGTAGAAACCAAGGGCGGAGCTAGGCTAACTATTTAGGGGGGGCGGTGTTATATTTTATATTACTATTTCTATTGATAAAATTAAAAAAAAAATAAATATATAATCTCAATCAAAATAAGACAATAATATATAAAAATTACTACTTACAGTTTTGTATCATGAAAAGGCTATTCGACGTTTTTTTCTATTTTTAAAATCATCTATAATTGAATTTGTGTCAAAAATAGCTGCTAATTCTTTTTCTATATAGATGACCAAATTGTCTGCAAGAAATTCATCAGCCATCTTATTTCGGAGTCTTGTCTTAACAATTTTCATTGCTGAAAAAGCTCTTTCTGTTGTTGCTGTAGACACTGGTAGAGTCAAAACAAGACGTATTAATCTATCAACTATGTGATAAGTTCTTGATTTTCCCATTTTTTGCAACTTGTTGCACAATTCAGAAAGTGTACCAATGCCTTTCAAATGATTTGGTATATCATGCTGATAATGTTGCAACTGAGATTTCAAAATATTTAGCTCATTAGAAGGAAAGTCAAGGGGATAAAACTTCTCTGCTAACTTGCTGATTTCTTCAATATTGAATGATTTGAAATTGTCCTTAGGATCCAAAGCACAACTCAAAGTCAAAAGCTCTATTGTTTGCTCATTAAATCTACTATTCAACTCTTGTATTTGAGAGTCAATTGTTGCCAAGAATACATCTATTCGATAATGATACTCAACTGTCACACTTGGTTGACGAGATCGACCTCTTCCAAAAACATATTGTGCACTCATATTAGGGACTTCAATTTCATGTTTTTCACAAAAATCTTTAACATTTGCAAGAAAATTGCACCATCCACCATCTCTTAATTGTTGAAGAAGTAACTTTGATGTAGAAAAAATATGCATTGCATTAAGAATATCTTG
The DNA here is from genome assembly GCF_000816755.2 of Arachis ipaensis. Classification (NCBI taxonomy): domain Eukaryota; kingdom Viridiplantae; phylum Streptophyta; class Magnoliopsida; order Fabales; family Fabaceae; genus Arachis; species Arachis ipaensis. Next base: position 7,203,430 of record NC_029792.2, read on the forward strand.
AGATTGTTTATATTTAGCAAAAAGTGTAAATTACAGTCTAAATCTTTATAAAATATAAAAATTATATTTCAATTTAAAATAAAATATTAAAATTCAGAACAATAATACTAACATCCTAGTATAAATAATATAAAATTGTAATTAAATAGTTAACTAATAAAAAAAACTAAATATACAAACTAACATATAATAACATAAACTTAATTAACAAATAATAATAAATTAACTAATTAAGTAAATAACTAAATATAAAAAAAATAAAAATAGAACATTTTTTGAGAAAGAGGAGTGAAAAATCACTTGTTAAACTACTCTCTTTTTTTTAATCTGCAAAAAACAAAAAAAATAAGAGTAAAAAAAGTAAAATTGTAAAAGATAAGAAGATTAAAGAGATAAAGAAGAAGAAGAATAGGAAAAGTTGTTACCTAAATTTTTTGAAAGCCAAGGCAGGAAGAGAGGGAGAGGAAGAGACCGGTTGTTTGTTGAAAAATAAAAAAAGGGGATTGGGAAACTGATTAGTGATTATACGTTGGGAAATAAAAAAGGGATAGGGATTGGGAAATAGAAAAAGGGATAGGGAATGGGCTATTGGGCTGGGTTTTGTAGGAATTAAAAGTGAGAGGGGAGGGGGGTTGGAAAAGATAGAACAAAAAGAGAGGGGGGCTGGGAAATAACAAAAAAGGGGATCAGACTATTTTTTTTTTTGAATAAAAACTAAAATTTTGGGGGCCATTGCCCCCCTTTATTTATACGTACCTGCGCCCCTGGTAGAAACCGTCATATGGCTAAGACATCTCTTGCAATCTACCCAAGAATTGGATATTTAATGGAATTCACTTTCTACCAGTTTAAGATGCCAAATTGCATGTCACTCTTTTCTAAAGTCTCCATAAGATATAAATCTACCTTATTATTGTTAACACTCTCATTGAATTGCATTTCCTTCTCAAATTCCATAGCAAAAGAAGTTTCATTTGTATCAAGCTCTTGTGTGCCAATTTCAGGAAGATCTTGATGAGTAAATCTTTGATAGTTACCAATCTCACCAAACAGCCTATAGCTATCAAATACCTTGAATAACATCTCCTTCACCTTTGAAGTCAAAAAATTAGCATCTTATTTTTCATATAACTTCTCAAAACTCCAATTGATCAACTAAAGCTTATACCTAAGATCAAGAATCACTGTAATAAAAATTATCATATTTGTATTTTTTATATTTTTTTCAATACTTATCATACTTGAACTTCATTTTTTCAGCCATGCCTGAAAGTATTAGATCTAAACTTTCCATCCAATACTTAAGTGTAGACAATATTTTACAAAAATCATTAAAATGTTAAGAAGATATAACAAATGTTAAACCAGAAATTTTGTTAGTTGCATCATAAAATATTTTTTAAAAATTTGACAAAGTGTCTTGCATTCTCCCAATCCTCAGACTTAGGGATCCCACCAGCTATCATAGCATATTTTGAGTCTCTCCTCAATCGTTTAAAAGCCTTTTGAAACTTCAAAGCACTTTCAAGCATTAAAAAAGTAGAGTTCTATCTGGCAGGATTATCTAAATGTGTAGTGCCTTTTTTTTTATTCTAGCTTCCTTAATCAGAGCCTTGAACCTCCTAGTACGATTTGGTGGTGCACGTACATACCTAAATGCATTCTTAATCTTTAAAATTGAATCATGCATTTCTCACAACCTATCATTCACAACAAGATTTAAAATATGAGCACAACATCTAACATGTAAAAATTCTCCCTTCAATGGATGTGAGTTCCAATCATCCATTCTACTTTTCAAGTAAGAAATAGCAACATCATTTGAACTAGCATTACTAACAGTTATAGAAAAAATTTGCGATATCTCCCAGCTCAACAAACATCTCTCAATCTTCCTACCAATTATTTTTCCCTTGTGATTCTTGATAGCACAAAAATTCAGGATTCTTTTTTGCAATTTTCAATTAGCATCAATATAATGAGCAGTAAGGCAAATGTAACAACCCGACTTCCGGCAGGTCCGAATCACTGCCGGTCGTCAGGTGTTACTTTTCAGTAGCCGTATAATACTCTAGAATCGGTAATATTTACTACTTATGAGCCTTTCGTACTAGCAGAATTGTGTATGTTAGCTTATTTTTATCATATGCTTTCCTTAGTAAACCCGTTAGTAGTAACCAAAAACATCATCAGAGATGGACACCATAAAATTAAATATCAATCTAACAGCAATCCTGTTGCTATTTGACTTTGCTGTTAGATTGATATTTAATTTTATGATGTCCATCTCTGATGATGTTTTTGGTTACTACTAACGGGTTTACTAAGGAAAGCATATGATAAAAATAAGCTAACATAATATATATATACACTTCAGGTTAGTTCATACAAACTTGGCATGTTTCGATACTTATATATATAGACATATATATAACTGACAACTTCCCAGATACCTAGTTCATATAGAAAACTCCTAGGCTGGTATCCAGGCTAACAGAAGAAAATAATAAACCCTATCCCTCGAAGAGCTACCAAAAGTGAAGGAAAGAAGATGCTAAGGAAACAAAGACCATATATCCTATATCACACCACCGCTAAGGTGCAGGTCTGTAGAACATCATCTCAGGACTAGTCTCGAGCACCTTCTGTAGGGTCCAAAAACATAAGCTCTATTGGTACCTCTCTGAATAGAACTCCAGTGGTGGCAGTCAAGTCGAAATCCTCCATCTGGAAGAAAAAGGAAAAAGAACGGGTGAGAACCTATATGGTTCCCAGTAAGGTGACATCGTGAAAGCGCATCTCTCTCGTGAAACTTAGATTTCTGGTTCTATTGTAATAACTCACTTGCTAAGTCCCTCGCCTACTTCTGTATCGCGGTTCAGACATAACTCTATCCTGACATCTTCCGTTGGGGTTAATGCCGCACCTTACGCTATTCTCTATGGCTACTGTTCCTAGTTTTATTATCTTAATCTAAGCTTTGGAGAACTTGTGATTATACAATTTTAAATACAAACAGGAATTAGAGAATAAAATATTAACAAGAAGGAAATAGCATGTAGCAGAAAGAATGAACAGTAAACAATCACAATCAAATGCGCAAACAATTTATGATGCATGCCTGTTCCTAGCGCAGACCATGAGCTCATGTGTCAGTTGTCTACCCGCAACCTGACGTTACTCGGAGCAAACCCCAAATATGGTCCCTTTACTGTGTCAATTAGACACCTTGGCATCACGGTTACCCGTGTCAATTAGGCATCATTATAATAACATTTCAATGTGTATCACAGTAAGGAACAGTGCTATCAGTTAGGCGAACATTCCCGCATTAGCAATCTCAAGCTATCAGTTAGGCGGGCACTTTCACATTAATAAGTTGGCACAAGGCCCATTCAACATACATTATGCTATCAGTTAGGCGGACATTCCCGCATTAGCTCTTTAGCGCAAAGGCCCATTCAAACAAACAGTTCTCATGAATCATTATCCATTCATGGTTTCATTTTCTTGCTTTTCATCATGCCTTCACATCACCTTATTACTAAGCATACCTCCGTATCACCATGTTACTAAGCATACCTCCGCATCACCTTTTAACTTGAAACCTTCCTAGGGGCAACTTACATCCTTATTCATTTCCTAGGCTTGTTTAGTCTAAAACCTTCTTGGCGACCAATTTTTTATTTAACAGTTAATGTAACAAATGGACTCGAATTCGGCAAACTTTATGTCCACATGTTCGTATTGAACTCAAGTTTCTAAAGGTTTAGAAATCATATTTTTCTGGGCAGTTTGACACTAGATATTGAAGAAAATCCGAGACTACTATCCTTAGATTTTTGGAGCAGCACCTTGCTGTTTTGCTATGTAGTTCTTATGTTGTGAATACTTGTGCACGACCTATTTCTCTTATTAAAGTAACTCTAGAGGTCCTAATATTTAATTTGAGTTAAGTTTTGCTGAATTTGGATTAGAATTGAATTTTATATAAGTTTTAGAATTCTGCTGCTGTATTTACAAAGATTCAGAAAAGAACAGACAGCAGCAGTATTTTTATAAATTCCACAATAATTTTAATTCTAATCCGTTGCTTCTAAATTTTGGTGAGATTATAATCAACACACCTCAGTTTTAGAATTCACAAGTTTTAGGTTCATATCACTTCATTTGATTAATTAATTAGCAATTGGAAGTGGTGCCTTGTTTTCATAAATCAGTTTAGAGTTTCCAGCAAATAACCCATCTTCCAAGTGACTTATTTAAATCTAAAAGATAGATATGGACATAAAACTTGTACTCACTTAAAATAGACTGATAGATCTTTAAAATCCTTTTGGAAGTAACTCAAAATTTCGTTTAAATCAAAAGTTATAGCATCTAGAAGTTAGTACTGTAGAACTAGAAAACCAGAAAATTCTGCAGCAACCACTAAAATTCAAAAATTCATACCTTCCAAACCACTATGCCAAATTCCATGAAATTTTTATGGGATAATCTTGACTTATAGGACTTTGTTAAAAAAATGGGTTGGTTTGAAAATCATATCCAGATTATTTCCAGTTTTTGTTTTAAGTTACTGTCGAAACAGTTTAAAAATTTCTGCAGCAAGACTTCTCAATTTCACTAACCAAATTTAGTCATGTAGGTTTTCAACTAACCGTTTTGGTTTCCTAAGCTTCTCATCATCTCTTAGTCATCATCTATCTTTATTTCACCTATCTAGACTCACTAAACTTAGTCTTAAAGCTCTTGTCAACTTAATCATTCATATATCATAAGTTCATTTAAGAGCATAGCATTACCATAAAATTCTGCATGCTAGCACATCAACCATCTTCATTATTATCATACATAATCCAACATCATAACTAGCAGCAACTACTCATTTCATCATTAACAAAGATCATTTACATAAACATAAACATACAATTACACTAACTTAACCCCTACCTCAATGGAGTTCACCCTTGCTCAAGTAATCGGTTCTAGCTTTACTTCAATTAACTTTGGCCAGCTTGAAAAGAGTTCTTGGAGGATGGTTGGTGTGAATTTCATTGCTAAATTTTGAAAAAGAAGAACTTGGTGAAGATGGTGAGGCTGCTGGTTCCTCCCCCTTCAAGCTTCGGTTAGCTTCCTATCTCATTTACACTCATTCCCTTTTTTTTTTCTCAGTTTAGCTCTCTCTTTCTTTTCTCTCTTTCATTTGTGCTCTAGTTCAGCAAATTTTGAGAAGCATATGGTAATTTACAGGAAGAATAAAAGAGAGATGTGAGAGGGATATGTTGCATTCAACAATGAGGAGGAATCAACACCTAGCTTCTCATTAATTGCAAGGCTCCACTAATGGCCTAACCATGGAGCGTAACCATGATTACATGACTTTGGTTATGACAAGGGGAGAGAGTATAGTTTGTAAGCTAATCATGATTAGTTCTTTCTCCTCTCAATCTTGATCATGATTCGGTCATGAAAAAGGGAAAAGGGAGGTGGTTTGATTAATTATGGTTCATAGTAGATTAGTGGTTCAGTTTAAGTTTGGTTAGATTTTAATTAAGCTAAGTGTTTCGGTTCTTTATTTTTCCTCTAGATAATCTTTCTATTGGCTTCACGAATTTAGATTGAAGATAGCTTCCTTGAAGCTTTGGCCAAATTGCCAAAGAGAGGAAAGGAAACGGTTCAATAACTAAACCGTAAGATTACTATTTTCAAACCGTACCAGTTTAAACAACCGGCAACTTAGATATTAACTGCAGAGAGTATCTCGACTCTGAATAAAATTTAGACTGTTCTACTAAGCTAAAATTGTTAAGAATATCTAGTAGTAAATATTCCATAGATGAATTTAACTCGACCGTCAAATTCATCATTAACGGTACGATTTTTTGCTTAGGACACGCTTTTATCTCTCACGTCATATCTATTTTTTTCACTTATCAAGTCTAAGTCCACCTTATTATTTTATGATTAGGTGATTCTCAGATATTTATCAAATTTCTCATCACAGAATTCGTAGCAACTATGATCCTTCCAGGAGTTGAAAACTTGAGTTGCAAACAACTCATATAATAACGAAAATCCTCCCCCACAACATGCGAAAAAGGCAATTCATCCACAATAATCATTTTAGCAAGGGCTTGTCTACAAAGATCAATATCAAAACACACAGTAGAAAGTGAACTACCTATCCCTTTCCTATCATCTTTTATTACATATTGAAAACAAATAATCTTTTGAGTAAAGGTCTAATGTCTCCTTAGAAAATTTTTTGCATTGTGACAACAAGTAATTTTTCATGTTACTGGTGCCATTTTTATGTGTATCACAAGCACAACTATCCCCATACCAATTGCATTTAGCTCTAGGATACTGTGGATTAATAGTTTCATCTTTAGTAAGGTGATCCATGTCCAAAACCTAGGTCTACAAGGCTTTCTCTTATCTTTGTTGGTCTCAGTTTCAGTGGTGTCCTCAACAGGAGCTTCTTCAACAGTGCGCCTCTTTCCTCGACCTCTATTAGCAAGCTTTCATGTGTTTCTACGAGGAGCTGGTGCAGCAGGCAATGCGTCGGAGATATGATGCTTGCGGATTCATTCGAAAGAGCAACAACAGCTCCTATTGCTCCTCCAGTGTCGCCCATATTCTCACTTGAATTGATATCAAACTGCATAAATAAATTCATTGAACAACAAAACAAAATTACTAGCAATTTCAAAAAAGCAATAACAACTACAATGAACAAATAATTAAAAAAATCAAAAGCAGAAACACAACAAAATAAAATTACTAGCAATTTAAAAAAATCAACAACAAATACATTAACAAATAAATAAAATTACTAGCAATTTCAACACAACAAATACATTGAACAATGAACAACAATCAGCACAACAATACATCAACAACAAAATAAAATTACTAGAAATTTCAGCACAACAAATACATTGAAAAATGAACAACAATCAACAACAAGTACATTGAACAAATACACTAAAAAAATACATTGAACAGAAATTAAATACCAGACTCGGAGGCTCCATATCAGACTTGGCGGCTGCTGTGGGTTTTGACCGCAACGACAAAAACGGTGATGTGGGTGGCTGGGTGCTGTCCGCGAAGGTGCCGTCTAGCGAGTCAGCGACGATGTTGTGGTCTGTGGAGGACGACGGTGCTGGGACGTGCTAGGGTTCGGCACTGGAGCTTGAGGTTTCTTCGCGAGAGTGAGGCTGCAGCGCAGCGCTAGGTTTAGGACCAGCGACGGTGGAGGACGACAGTGCTGGGGCTCAGTGCTGCCGTGCTGGGGCTTGAGGTTTCTTTGAGAGACTGCGAGAGAAGCTGCGGCGCTCCACTAGGATTAGGAATTTAGGTTAGGTTATCTGATTTGGGGGTTGGTTCAATGGTTTTGGTTGGTTTTTAAGTGAATCGGTTCGGTTAGGGTTTTCAATGTCAGAACCGAAAATCGAACCACAGAAAAAACAACCAAACATGGTATTTTCGGTTTTTAATTTTTTCGATTTTCAATTTTTTCGGTTTGGTTAGTCCGTTTTGTTCATTCCGGAATGATTTTGAACACCTGTTAATTATTAGTGGGCGTTGGCCGACGCCGTGGTTGGCGAAGAAGAAGATCCCCTCGAATAAAGAGCGTCCTAGTGTGTGTAAGGCTTCTCAATAACACCGCGAGGTACTCCAGAGGATCGTGATTTTAGCGCCGCTTTTGGGAACCACGTTGGAGGTCGTCACTGTGAGGTTAGGGGGTGTTGGCCGACTATTCCTTCTCTGTGTCTCTTTCTATGATTTATTCTGTGAAACACTAATATGTCTCTCCGCTATGAATGTTGTGTCTCTTTTGTTTATAAAAAACGAATTGCATTGTGTTCTGTGCTTCCATGCAAGTCCGACGACGTCAATGTCAAGTCCTTTTCGGCAACGACGATGCCCCTTCCTCTCTACCCTTACCCATTACGATGTGAGATATCCTGGGAGTGAACCACGATCGAAGAGGAGAAAGAAAACAAGGTCATAGAGGTTTACCCTAATTAGATTGCACATAGATAATGTTGGAAATTTAAAAATATAATGAGGATATTTTAGAAATAAAATGTTATTTGTTGTGAAATAAAAGATATATATATAATAGAGATGTACAAATAGAAGACTCTAGTATTAAAATAATTAGCCCAATAATAATTTACTCATTAAAACCTTACTAAAGGAAAACCCTGTGGGAAAAACCTCAGTGAAGGAAAAAGAGTACAATATCCTTTGTGATGGGACTGCCTCATTAAAAACCTTGTCAAGAAAAACCCAATGGGAAAAAACCTGACCAAGGAAAAAAGAGTACAGTCTCCCCCTCTTGCCGACATCATTTAATGTCTCGAAATCGGCGCATCCCAATCTCATGTACCAATCTTTCAAAGGAGGATTTCGGGAGTGACTTTGTGAATAAATATGCCAGATTGTCACTTGAACGGATCTGTTGGACATCAATTGTCCCTTGATTTTGAAGGTCATGAGTGAAGAAGAATTTGGGAGAAATATGCTTTGTTCTATCACCTTTGATGTATCCACCCTTAAGTTGAGCAATGCATGCTGTATTATCTTCAAACAGAACAGTTGGAGCTATCTTATGATCAATCAGTCCACATGATGACAGAATATATTGAATCAAACTCTTGAGCCAAAAACACTCGCGACTTGCTTCATGAATCGCTAGTATTTCGGCATGATTAGAGGATGTTGCAGCAATCGTCTGTTTTAGATAATAGTGCATTATTTATTATAAATTTTGTTCCTCCAGGAAACAAAATTATAGCTCTTCCGGAGCCTTCTATCACATTGCCTGAGCCAATAATAGTGTTAACATATTCCTCTTTTGGCACAAGATGGGTAAAATATATATCACTTTTGAGAATAGTGTGCGAACTTGCACTATCCGCGAGGCATACATCTTCATTACATATCCTTGCCATTCTCTTCAAAAACAAATAATAATAAAATGAGTAGTATGCACAGTTAAATTGAATTCTTGATCAGAATTATTTTCTAAGAAACACTGTACATAAAATAATGTCATATACTGAAATTTTATTTTAAAATTTGACACATTTAATAATTTCAAAATTCATTAATATTTCATTATTTATGTACATCACATTTGAAACATAAATACATAGAAAATAAAACTTCACAATAAGTTTTTTTTTTTTTACATTATTTATTTACATATATACTTCACAATCCCACATATTAGTTGTAACATAAAGAGAGAGTATTTGATTTTATTATTTTCTTGTGTCTCCATATCATGCACTGAGGATGTCTATTTATACATGCAAGGAGGCTATAATTTTCAACTATCATTAAATATAAGGACATTGATAATGTAGCCATTCAGCATGGAAAATATGATCTGCTCATGGTCATCCATTTTTATCCTTATCGCAACATTATTAAAGTTTTAGTTTTTATTTTCAAAAATTTTAATTTTTTATGTTCTTATTTTTTGAAAGTATTAAAGAGATTAAAATTTTGTGTCCCAAATCTAAAACTTTAGCTTTAATCTCTACCACCAAATACAATATTGAGTCCCAATTCTAATCTCAATTCCAGTACTAATTACAAAATACTATCTTAGAGCACAAATTAACTAAATTTTTAAAAAATTACATCAAATATGTAGGTCAAATATATTTTTTTAATACATTAAATGTATCGAAAGACAAAAACTTTTTATTTTTTCTCATCTCAATTAATAATGACTTTAAAACACTTTTTAACTAGATATTTATTATTTTTTCTTACCGTAAAAAAGTGTAATTATCTTTTATGTTCACGGTTGAATAATCGTATAAACTAATAAATTAATAAGATGACAATTTTATACAATTTTTAGTCATAATTTTGTTTACACTATTGGAATATTAAAATTAAGGGGAAGTCATTTTATAATTTTCTATATATTATTTTGCTAAGAAGTACTAAAATTTGGATTTTTTTTTTTTTGGTGACTACTTAAATTTGAATTTGACTTCTCCAAACTAAGCGCGCGCTTAAGGTGATAAAATCAAGGTTCTGAAAACCGGACCGGACCGGCCGGTCGAACCGGTCTAACTGCGAACCGGTAGTTTAGACGGTTCGGTTTATTAGTAGAAACTGCTATTTTAGAAACCGGACACAAATTGTTGAACCGGCCGAGAACCGGCCGGTCAAATCGGACCGGGACCCGGCCGGTTTACAAGAAACGACGCCGTTTCCTTTGTTGAAAGGAAAAAAGGGATTTCACGCGTTTGGCTCCCTTCTCCAACAGTCCAACTCCTTCCTTAGTCATCAGCAAAATGCCCTAGCCTCCACCAAAGAAAGCAAACCCTAGCCTCAACCAATCTTGTCGCCGTCTGGCGGAGTGAGAGACTGCTGCTGCCGCCTCCGTCACACTCAAGAACTTCCGTCTTCATGCTATCGGCGTTCGTTACTTCTCTCTCACCATCCCCTGTTCGCTCTCATCAGTCACCTGTTCGCTCTCCATCCCCTGTTCGCTCTCATCAGTCGCCTGTTCGCCATCGTCCGTTGCGCTCAACCGCTCTCCGTCGTCCGTCGCGCTCAACCGCTCTCCGTCGTCCGTCGAAGGTCAATGTTCACTGCTAGTGCTTGTTCTTCGTGTTTTTTTTTATTGTCTGTTCAGAAACTAAACCCTCTTCATGCTTGTTCTTTGATGGTTAGTGATCGTCGTTTTTTAATACTCACTATTGGTGTTTTGTTTTTCATTTGTTGATGATTATTGATTAAGTGATGTGTTGCTGTTTTGTTTTTTTACTTTGTGCTTGAGTTAATTGGATGCTCTGTCAGTGCTTAGTGCTTGTTTTTGGTTGATTGGCTTTGCTCACTACTCTGGCTTGTTCTAGCCTATTCTTGATTAATTAACTCTGTTAGTGGCTTATTGATTGATGCCAAATTGGTACTGGTAAAAAGTTACTGGCTTGTTCTTAGCTTTTTTGTCTGTTGTTAAGTTTCTTGATTTTGTGCTCATTACCTCATTCAGTGCCTTTTTTTATTGTTAATCATTGTGCTGAGCTTGTTAATCAGTGGCTTATTGATTGATGCTAAATTGGCACTGATAAACTGTTACTGGCTTGTTCTTGGCTTTTTTTATCTGTTGTTAAATTTTGTTAAAGTTTCTTGATTTTGTGCTCATTACCTCATTTAGGGCTTTTTTTTGTTGTTAATCATTGTGCTGAGCTTGTTAAAATTGGGTTAAAAACTTTGTTGCTAATGGTGGAAATTTGTATATTGTTGAATGCTGTAGGCAGAATTTGAATGTCTCTGAAGTACTTGGATTATTGAATTTGAATGTCTCTGAAGTCTGAAGTAGTGATTTGTGATTTTGAATATCTCTGATTACTTGATTATTGATTTGTGTTTTCAATCTGAAATTTGTGATAATGTTTATTTGAACTCATCAAAGTTCCCTGAATTTAAGTTCTCCTTCGGAGGCACATATTCAATTACCAGTGGAATGATAAACAATCCTGCATCACTTGGTAAACATGCATCTGCCTCTAGCTAATTCAATATAAATAGTGAATTTATTTATTTTTTTAATTCTTTACTAATTCTTTTGTGCTATAAGTGATTTGTACATATCATAGTAAAATAAAAAATAACATTGGTTACAATTGTTTATTGAAAATGTGCAAACTTAAGTCATGAAAGTTGTTTGTATAATGTGAGATCTCAATGAATAAGCAGCTTTGCATTGTATTCAATGATTATTTGAACCTTTAGTGTTGTCTTCTTATCTATTTTTATGCTATTAATTCATCTCTACATGTTGCTTGACGAATTCTAAAATCGATCGAAAGGCACTGTTATATCATGTCTTACCTATTTGTCAAGTATATTAGTATATTTTGTAATATTAATGTATTTATGTGATTAATTCCTATATTAAGGAGATGGATTCACCATTAGTATTACAAGGTTTGTTCAATTTGTTTGATCTTTTTTAATTCTTTACATTAGGAAAGAGATGAAAGATATATTCTTGGCTGAATGACATAGTTGTTATGAGACAAAAAATAGGTTGAGTTATATTTTAGGATGTTTATTTATAATTTATTTATTATTCTATTCTAAAACAGTTTTTCCGATTGAATCATCGGTTGGACCGGTTGGACCAGTGAACCAGTGAACCAATAACTAGAGCGGTTTGATGACCGGTCCGGTTTTCTAAACCTTGGATAAAATAATGAATTTACCTCTCTAAATCATTCCACTAAAAACTATTAAATCAAATGATAATCAATCTCTTACCTTCCGTTATACATTCTCTTGCTTTTAGAGAATGAAAAAAGACATTTTTGTACATTTTATCGAATGCTTTAATTTTTTATTTTATTTTAGTTTTTGGATTGTATTCATACTTAAAATACAACCTTTTATTTCCAAAAAAATATTTTGTGCACATATTATATCATCTCTCCAAACTTCATGTATTGGATTTTTTTTCATTATAATCCGCTTTGATACCACATAATAGAACTTATCATATTTATACCAAAAGTTAAATATCTGTAGTTCATAATTATCATATAAGTTAATTGATTGAAAACTAATATTTGTGTGATGATTTAGTATTCGAAGAGATATAATAACCATTAAAGATTTAGATGATAAAGAGTTCTACACCATTTTTTTATAGAGACCTGCTACACATACAAGTCTTTTTGGCTTATAAGTCTTACAAGTTGGCACAAGCCCAACAAAAAACACGTATTACACTCCCACATTCAAGAGTAAATAAACGCATGTTATTTAACCATTTCCTGTTTCCAAAGTACGCTACTCACCATGCATTATAAACGACTCTTCTTTTTCTTTCTCCATGAAAACAAGTTTCTTGCCAAATTTGAAGATAATGGAACTTCAGAAATACACTCAAACGATTACAGAAATACACCCAAAGAATTACAGAAATACACCCAAACGGTTACAGAAATTCGCCCAAACGATTATAGAAATACACTCAAAGGATTACAGAAATACACCCAAAGGATTACAAAAACTACACCCAAAGGATTTAAGAAATACACCCAAAATTTATTGAAGTACATCTTATGCATAATTCAGAACTCTTTCTCTTTCTCCTCCTTATCTTCTGCTACTTCTTCTTCTTCAAAAACGATTTCAGAGCTTGATGTCAAAAAATAATGAAAATCGAGAATAACGAAGAAAGAAAACAAAGAGAAAAGCACGTAAATGAAGAAGGAGAATGAGAAGGCAAGAAGCGAAAGAAAAGAAGAAGAAGATGAGGAAGAAGAACGTGCAGCAAGAAGAAGAAGAAGGTGCAGTGAAAACATGCAGTAACGGTTGAAGAAGGAGAAAGAGAAAACAAGAAACGAAAGAAAAGAAGAAGAAGAAGAAGAAGAAGAAGAGAAAGAGGAAGAAGAACGTGCAGCAAGAAGAAGAAAAGGTGCAGTGAAAACGTGCAGTAATGGTTTAAGAAGAAAAAAGAGAAGACAAGAAACTAAAGAAAAGAAGAAGAAGGAGAGAAAGAGGAAGAAGAACGTGCGCAAGAAGAACAAGAATGTACATTTGTAAAGACTTGTATAAAAAAACGTTTGTATGTGAAGAATTTCTCCTTCTTATATTACCTTATTATTTATACTTATCATTAGAAGATCTCAAAACTGAATAATACATGATAATATTTAAAATTTTAAATAAATTACTCAATTATTTCATAGACTTATAAAAGTATCAGACTTAAATATTCAATTTATTTTTACAAAGACAAAAATCAATAATTAATAAAAATCTACCATAGAAAATTCTAACATTAACAAATCCCACTATTATTATATAACACAAAAGGCGCATTGCTTTTTTTCTTTCCCGGCGGTTTCCCCTTACAATAAAGAAATGCATATGCATGATGTTTCTCTCTCTCTGTCTCTCTCCCTTGGTCCTCAGCCCTCGGCGGCTAAGCCGAGATACGACGAATCACGTGATTTAGTTATGTATTTTGCTTTTGTTCGATTCAATTATTAGGCCTTTAGGGTATGATTTTAGTTTTATTATATAGATGAATGACTTGGTTTGATGGATACTTTTTATTCTTTAATGGAATACTTAAAAGATGTATACCCTCATCATCACATCGCACCTCATCTCATGCGTAGTCATTCCCATAAGTTTGACGGGAAATTTAATAGGGAAAAAGTTTAAAGTCTTTGGTTGGAGGTATAGTAAAGAAGTCTTTTTTGAAGGCTTTTCGGTGGGGGTCCTTTAACCATAAACAAGATACATATAAAGTTATAAACTCCAAATAAAATTTGGGATCTATAATCATTTTCACATTACATATAGTATAGGAAACATTTCAGGTGCACCAGGGAGTACCGGTGCACCAGTTGTTTTAACCGTTGATTTCAATTAATATATATTATATATATTTTTTATAATTCAGATCAACGGTTAAAACAACTGGTGCACCGATACTCCTGGTGTACTTGAAATGCTTCCTATAGTATAACATATGTAAAGTAAGCATATAAGGAAATATAAAAAAACAAAAAGTTACAAAATCCGTTAAATTTCTTCAATATATTTCGAGATACTATTGGGAAGTGATTAATGCTTAAATAAAATAATATATATACTTTAGAATAATGAGACTCGTTTTTACACACTAGAATTTTGAAAAGAAAAAAAAAACCATAATATACGATATTTTTAGATTTTTGTCAATGAATTGAATGATATTTCTAGAACATTTGTAATTGGTATAGGAAAACAAAGATTGTCACCCTAATAACTAGAAGTAATTAATATTGTAAGAGAAAAAAAATGTTAAAACTAAATAAAATGAAAAGAAATGATATAAAATGAAATCACACTTATTGTTTTTCCTTTAAAATATTAGAATCACAAAGTCCACCTACTCCCAACATTTGTTTTGTTTTTCTTTTTCTTTTTTTTTTTCTTTTTTTTCCCCATTGAATACACATTCATTCATTCATCGACACCAAACCCCTTAGCCCTCTCTGAAGCCTCAAGTAGACAAGTAGTATTTCTTCAATCATTGAGCTTCATCCACATCACACCACAAATGGGTTCTGTAAACAAAGACCATGAACCACTCCTAGCTCCTCTTCATCACCACCGATCATTCACCGAAGCTGGTGCCGGAGATGGAGAACTTGAAAGGATACTCTCCGACACCTCCCAGCCACTCCTCAAGCGCCTTGGACCCGCCACGTGGATCGAGCTCAAGCTCCTCTTCTTCTTGGCTGCTCCGGCCGTCGTCGTCTACCTCATCAACTACCTGATGTCTATGTCCACGCAAATCTTCTCCGGCCACCTCGGCACCCTGGAGCTGGCTGCCGCTTCCCTTGGCAACACCGGCATCCAAATCTTCGCTTATGGACTGATGGTGAGAAAATTGATAAAGTGAAAAACTGTTTGATGCTTGAATTCAACTCAAGACTAACTTATTTTGATTATTGATTTTGAATTAGTTGGGAATGGGGAGTGCTGTTGAGACGCTATGCGGGCAAGCATTCGGTGCTCAGAGATTCGAGATGCTTGGGGTGTACCTTCAAAGATCAACGGTGCTGCTTTCACTAGCAGGTGTGGTGTTAACGGTGATCTACGTGTTCAGCGAACCAATCCTGGTGTTCCTGGGAGAATCACCAAGAATCGCATCAGCGGCAGCGCTCTTCGTATACGGACTAATCCCTCAAATCTTCGCGTACGCGGTGAACTTCCCGATTCAGAAGTTCCTTCAGGCGCAGAGCATAGTGGCGCCGAGCGCGTACATCTCGGCGGCGACGCTGGTTCTGCACCTGATAGTGAGCTGGGTGGTGGTGTACAAGGTGGGGCTGGGGCTTCTTGGAGCGTCGTTGGTTCTGAGCTTGTCGTGGTGGATAATTGTGATAGCGCAGTTTGTGTACATTGTGAAGAGTGAGAGGTGCAAGGACACGTGGCGGGGTTTCAGTACGCAAGCGTTCTCCGGGCTGCCGCAGTTCTTTAAGCTTTCGGCGGCTTCGGCGGTGATGCTCTGCCTTGAGACTTGGTATTTCCAGATCCTCGTCTTGCTTGCTGGCTTGCTCCCTCACCCTGAGCTCGCCCTCGATTCTCTCTCCATCTGGTAATTTCTTTCCCATTAACACTATTTTATTTATTTTTTTATTTATTTCATATTCATAATTTCATATAAGTAATGAAATGTGTTACACCTATTATATACATTAGTGTACTACATGTTTCTATTTTGGAGAATGACAAGTGCCGATACATTTAGTAAATATCAAATATTAATTATTATTTGATATTTATTTCTTTCAAGGAAATAATAAAAAGAATTTATAATATTTACTGATTGTTGATTAATTTTTATTATTTTTCAAAATTTATTTGCATAATAATGTTCACTTAACCAATTTAATATATTCGTGTATCGGCTGTGGTTGGTGAGATGCACCGTTGTGTGGTGAATGAACATGCAAAAGTAGGCAGTGTTATTATAAAATTGATAAAAAATAATTGATTTTTTATTTGAATGTTTAGTTTACACTTTACAGTTTACACACATATATGCATGTGTGTGTGTGTTTTCGGTAAATTGGAGTATTATATTTTGCTGTGTATGTACTGGTAATAAATATATATTAATATTTTATGAATGAATGATGATTGTTACTGCATCATTTAGATCAGATGCCACTGTAAAAGACAGCTAATGATTTGTCAACATTTACCCCTTAATTAATTAATGTTNNNAGGTACATATTAAATTAATCATATTAGTTATATATTAAAATTAGTTATTAAAATTAATTATCAAGATAAAATATATATTAAAAATAAATTAAATTATACATATATTCATATATAAATATATCATAATCGATTTTAGGAGCTAAATTTAATGTATAAATAGTGCCAATGAGCAATAACTCAAATCACATTATCTCTTCATACTCACTTAGAAGTTATAGGTTTGAGTCTTTCTATTTTTGGTAAAAAAAAAATCACATTTTGGACACGACACTCATCTGACACGCGTGTCTGCTGTGTTCAACCGTTTGACACACCTAAATACCATCACATATCAGCGTGTCCAGTCTTATTTTTAACATATATTCTTAAAATAAATTTAGATATAGTATATATTATTATTTATTAAAACAAAAAATATTTTAAATATTTGATTTAATTAAAATAAAACATTAAAAATAATTAAATATATAATATATACGTGTCTTATAAAATTTTAAAATTTGCGTCTTTCTACGTTTTTGAGTTAAATTTTGCCTTTTCTTCGCTCACATTGGAGTTCTTTAAATTCTTTTTAGCCTGTTTAGGTAGGTAGCATGTAGAATACGAAACACGAGGCCCTCAACTTTGTTATTTTTCTAGTGATAATTTGTTCTCTTTGTTTTTTCCTCTATATAGTTTCTTGTTTTTATCGTGTGAAAGCTGATGATTCAAACCTATATACTTAAATTTGGATCGAAACTTGCATATAATAGAAGATTCTAATAAATACTCGATGACAAAGATGTTCGTCGGATAGAACATGTGAGGGTAGTAGCGAGCAACGTGCTTGTGAAAGAGAAAGCTTGAGAAACCCCATTGAATAAATAATTCATTCTAATTCTAATTTAACGAGATTTCCACTACATATGCTTTAATAATGACATTGAAATTTAACGGATAACATCAACATTCAGAAGATATGGTTGGCGTTGGGTTTTTTCTACGGACAATTTGATTGTTCATAATTAAGAGGGAACACCCAAAAGATAGAGGAATGGACCAAAGTGACCAAGGTGTTTACACTCCAATCAGCATATAATAATGAAAAATTTTTAAGTGTATTGTTATACCGATATTTCAGTAATTTTTAACCGTTAATTTTAATTTTAAAAAATATATATAATATATATAATTAAGATCAATGATTAAAAATTACTAAAACACCAATATACCGATATACTTACAAACTTTCCATAAATATTATCTCTCGTGTTAATTTGGTCTTCAAGTTAGTAAACAGCCACCATTTTTTACTTTTGACTAGTAGGTAGCTAGGTCAATGGCCCATTAGTTTATTCACATGTTTCTTGAAATGATTAAACTGCAGTACCACAATATCCGGGTGGGTGTTCATGATATCTGTTGGATTCAACGCAGCTGCCAGGTTTGTTATTTAGATCCATATACTACTACTCATTTTCACATTCGAAAAATTATAATTTTGACAAAATAAATTTTAATTTTTGTTTTTAGTTGAATAAATTCTTAAATAAATATTAGCTCTTTTTGACAAGATGGACTAAATTAAGGATTAAGTCATTTTGTCAAAGGAAGTTCACACTAGAGATTCATTGTGTTACAAACAAAAGTTGAAGTTCGTTTTGTCAAAATCAGATCCTTTTGAGTTCTAAAATAGCTATTTATTCATTTTAGAAATGTAATGAATTAATGTTTAAGCAGCGTGAGGGTGAGCAATGAACTGGGAGCATCAAATCCAAGATCAGCATCATTCTCAGTGGTGGTTGTGACAATAATTTCATTCATAATATCAGTGATTGCGGGACTTGTGATACTTGCACTGAGGGATGTGATTAGCTATGCCTTCACTGAAGGGGAAGAGGTGGCTGCTGCTGTATCTGATCTTTGCCCTCTCCTCTCATTTGCCATTGTCTTGAATGGCATTCAGCCCGTACTCTCAGGGGTGGCTGTTGGATGTGGATGGCAAACATTTGTGGCATATGTCAATGTTGGTTGCTACTATGGAATTGGTATCCCATTGGGTGCCCTTCTCGGCTTCTATTTCAATTTTGGTGCTAAGGGAATATGGCTGGGAATGTTAGGTGGAACCGCAATGCAAACAATTATTTTGGTGTGGGTCACATTTCGAACCAATTGGCATAAAGAGGTAATCAAATACCACTGCTACCTCTGCAATAATTCTTGTCCTTCCATTACAGTGGTAATAATAATACTATTATTATTATTTGACTTATTGTGATTTGTAGGTAGAAGAAGCAGCTAAGAGGTTGAGCAAATGGGAGGTGGAGAAGAATAAGCCAATTCTTGACTGAAATAATTTTGATTTGAAGCACTTAACTTCTTTCTCATGGATTTAAGTGGGGCTAGACTCTCTAGTGACCTTAATTTTATATCCTTTAATTAATTTTTTTGGGCTGGACTCTAGTGAGCCTAATTGTATGCCCTTTAATTATTTTTCTTTCTACAATAAAAAGGCCAATTAAAAATAATTAGTTATATGTATAGCCTATTATATATATGTCTTTTTGTTACTTACACTGCTTTTGGTTATGAGAATAGGATAAGATAAAACACTGAAAACAAGACACAAAAGATAAAGATACAAAAATTAGTGTTTTTATATTTTGTTTACTGATAAATTAGAACAAATTATAAAAATTCAATTTATTTTTATTTTTTTTCATTAAAAAAATTTTAGGAAGAAAAATATAATAATAAAATATATAATTATGAAAAATTAATAAAAATAATGAAAGAAAAATAAAAAATAATTTGTATATCCTATTAGTGTCTTAATGTCCTTTCTGTTGTAAGATAAACACAAAATATACTAATTCAGAATATCTGAATACAAAGTCTTTGCCCATGTTTTATTTACCAAATATGATTTTGTGACTCTGTGTCCTATTGTGTATCTCATTAGTGTCTCAATGTCTTTCCTGTCAGAATAAACACAAAATATACTAATTTAGTATAAGATTTCTATCTATATCTCATTTGTCAAACATAATTTTGTTTCTCTATGTCCTATCTTTGTAAACAAACGTGTTCAGTTTGCTGGGTACCAAACGGGTCAGATAAGCAAAGTGAGAGAGGGAGATAGGGGGAATCTGAAACTGAGTTGTTGGTGAGTAAGTGGACTTCCTAGGTTCGTGTTGATAGGCGAAAAGTTGGAGCCTCGCGACCTCTTGAGTTGTAGTAGTGAGGAGAGGAGGAGCCACCTGCAAAAGGGACTCCGACGCTCAAGTCAAAATCCGTACGAGGTGGCAGTAAAAGTGAAAGAATTGTGACGTATCTTGGGGAAAGGGTAAGGCCCTCTCCATATATACCCAGCATCAGGGTGGGTCCCACAGGAGCAGACCCACCTTCCAGGAAGTTTCCCTTTCCCAGTTGTCAGGTACCCCGCTGAAGGAGAGGAGTTGTCCGGGTTTTCTTCCCGGTTCGGGTGTCACACACCCGTTGGGTCGGCCGTCCGGGCCAGAACTTTATGCCAACTGGGCCGGACCGGAACAAAACGCAACCTTAACTATTTCATAATTTATAATGAAGTCTATAAAGCAAGGTAGAAAAAGAATAAATAAAGGATCATACGTTTCCCCCTTTTTTTTCCCATTTGATTGGGCTCTATTGGGCTTTTGGGTCCATATTTGGGCTTTTATTATTGTGTTTTCAGTGTGAAGTTTAATGTCGTTACTTGAGATTGTCTCCTGCTCCCGTCCAAAAAAAAAAGATTGTCTCCTGCTGGGCCCGCATTGTTCAACTAAGAATATTTAAACAATATTCTTAACCTATGTGGGCTAGTTGTGGGTTGGGCCTTTCTTTATCAAAAAAAAAAGTCTCGCTTTCCAAAATCTCTTTTGATATGTAATTTTCTGCTGGATTTTTAAGCCCCGTGTTAACTACCAAAAAAAAAATTAACTGGCTATTAACAAAAAAATAAATACAAAAATATTTGTATATTAAAATTAGTTAATATATATTTTATATTTTAATATTAATTTTGTGCTAATAATTAATTTTGATATACACCTAACATAATTGAAATAAAAGGTTTCATAATTGGCAAATTGAAAAACTAGTTGGGTAATTTTACTCTTTTTTTGGGGGGTTCTATTAGATGGTGTCCCGTTTATATATAATTAAATATTTACAAAAAATAAATTAACAATGCATAGAAATTAAAAGCTTCATAATAAATACATTCAAACTCAGTGTCTTTGTCTGGTGGGTCTAAATGCTGATTTTGTCAGCATATTATTACAATAGTGAGTGGTCAGTTTCAGTTTAATATAGTGCAATAGTACATATACATGTATGCGGTGGTCATGGTCTTATAAATATGAACGAGATGGTAACTACTAATTAATTAATATATTTACTAGGGTTGTTGAACGAAGATTCGTGGCAGTGAGGCCACTGGAGAGTGAATGAATGTGAAGTATGGGTACGTAGTGGAAGATGGAATTGAAGGTATGAAAGAGAAAGATGACAGTGATGAAAATTAAAACCAATAAGAAAGTGATGAGACAAAATTTATATAGGTGGTTGATATATAATCATTAGGGTAAGTGAAATAAGGATCGTAAAATAAACAACAATTTTTTTAATTTGAAATAAAAATTGGCAATATTCATGCAACCTATGGAGAATATAATGGTAACCATTTTAGTCTTCACGAGGTTTAATTAAATGAAGCGAGGAATTCATCCTTTTTATGTGTGGTTATGATTATTAGGAGGCAGCTCTCTTTGCTGCACTAAGAATTCCGATGTCATATATTTTATATTATATTAAGGACAATTTACGTAATTAAATTATTTATCTTTTAATATTATATAATTACAATTTTATGAAATAAGAGATATAAATACATTTTTTTATATATCTATAGAAATTGTTACTGATAATAGCGATTTATAGAGCTACGTAATTTGCTACAGGCAGTCGCAGATTACGCGAACGAACAGCAACACAGAAACTGCTAGAGATAGTCGCAGTTTCTGTTGAAGTTGGCTTGGGCATAAACTGCTACTGACAGTAACGGTTTATGTGTATGGAGATGCGTGCATAAACCGATGGAGACAGTAGCAGTTTACGTGGAGTGTGTGTGAGCGTGGCTGCCTATATAAACCCTCAAAGGCCAAAGGTGGAGGAAGAGTGTTGTTTCTCACAAATGGAGGGTGAGGAAAGTTTTGTGGCTCTAGTGCATTGCTCTGAGAAAATTCAAAAGAGCAAAAGGCATGGTGTGAAATTTACAGATAGAGAACCGCTTAGTATTTTTATCCGGTCGTCGAGTACGTTGGCAGAGATTCAGCTCAGCATATCACGGAAGCTCAGTGTGTGTGGGACGAAGTGGGTTAAAAAGTTATTTTACAAGATTCTCATTGCCGTTGTGTCAACAGGTGTGAGATATGAGACCTTTGTGATAGGGTCCGATGAAGACCTGCAGGTCTTGTTTCACTACAGGTGGAGTTTTTCGGAGGTCAGAATACCCGAGCTGCTTGCGAAGTTGGAAGATGGTGTTGACAGTCCGGGGCATCGACGCCGAATCCTCAGTTGACGACGGTGAGTGGTGCCTCGACATCGATGCCTGTGACAGCAGCGGCAGTTCTGATTCCTGATCCTCAACACGTTGCGGCTATTCATGCTGGTGTGCCTCCTAGTAATCCTAATTTTGAATTTGAGGCCGGACCGGATCAAGTTGAGAATGCGATGCGGGACAATGATTCAGATGACGAGCCAGTTGCAATTGGTGGGGACAGTGATGACGATATTCCGAGCGGTACACCTACACCACATGGAGGTTCCGGTTCTGGCACACAACAGTATCCTCCGCACCTGTCATCGTTGAACTTGGAAGCCATCGACTAATACCAGAATGTAAAGGCAACCTTCGCGGGCCAGGGTATGCATGATGCGAATGCTTTAACGGAATTTTAGATTGGCTAGTCATTCCAACGCAAGGCGATAATTTATGACCTTTTGTTCCTTGCCATCGTTCGGAGGTAAGTAAGCAGACCACCTAAACGGAAAAAATAGGTAAAAAAAAGGTTGTAATAGCACGACATATCACATTTTTAAACTTTCAAAAACATAAAGAATACCTAGATACCAGTGGAAACGAGAAAACCTCAAACCCAGACGGCCTCAGCGAGGGAAACCGCCAGAATATCCAACTTTGTAGCAAGTGGAGAGGACCCGTCAGGTTGGTAACATTTCTGTTCGCAACCCGACACATGCATCGATACAACTATGCCAAAGCGGCTGACCCCCAGTTGTACCTCCCCATGTCATCAAGATTCGCCACAAATTGCAACCACCGTATATGTACCCGATTCGCACTCTTGTCCCCAAACAACTAAGTGGATAACAGCATCATGATGTAGGCACGTGTGTAAATGCAAACAGTGTCCTCGGTCGCATCTGCTGGTAACACCCTAAACCTCTCATGGAACCATGTAAAGTGGACTGTCATCTGCTTGACCTTATTCGGTGGTGGCAGCTCACCGAATAGATCCTGAAACCACTCCCAAGCTGGTCGGCTACCCTCCATGAATTTTTCAAACTCACCAAGGCAACCACTCACGGCCTCCCCATCGACAGGCAACCCAAGCTGAAATGCCACATCTTACAATGTCACTGTGCACTCTCCGAAAGCCATATGAAATGTGTGCGTCTCAGGGTGTCACCTCTCAATGAACGCACTGACCAAGGGCTCGTCCAGCCAGAACCAGTGGCTGTTTAACCTGGTCAAGTGGTACAATCCAGTCCTCTCTGAATACAGGATGATCCTGTCATGCATCGGCATATTTTGTTGCCGTCTCACACTATAGGATACACCTAGTTGGCTGCACACAACATGAAAGATATACCCGAAACAATTAAATTCTACTATCTGCAACAAATTCCCCTATATAATAACAACAAGGAAACAAATTAAACAACTAAACAATTAAACTATTAACCTATTAGTCAATCGTCAAATCAAAATGTGAAAAACTTTTTTTCTGGGACTATTACGAAAACAGGTTACACAATTTAACCGATTTAACGAAAATAAGACTGTAAAAACTATTTTTCTTACAAAATATAACATTCGTAAATTAACTGAACTAAAATCGCTATACACACCGATTCCTATATACAGCCCCACTACATTCTACATCCTAACATGCAAGGCCTAATTCCAAAATATAAGGGTTAAACTATAAATTCTAGTTCCTCTACCTTACATACCATTTTTCTAATTAATAAATACTAATGCTAAAAAAAATTAAATGCTAATGATTAAAAAAAATATAACATATAACCGACCTCGTCAGCAATGACACTGGCAATATGGGCAACACCGTTCAGTCGGTACAAGCTCCGTTCTTCTGCCATGATATCCAGCCACAGGTTGCACTCGAATACCTCGAACCCACCCCCAGTTGCTCTACCCTCTCTCTAGAATCTTCTCTCTAGAAAAATCCAAGATCCACTCTAAATGAAGAATTCGTGGCTGCCTACCACAGTTTATATAGGCACCCAAACTCCACGTAAATCGCTACTGCCTTCAGCAGTTTACGCACGTATTTTCATACACATAAACCGATACTGCCAGCAGCGGTTTATACCCAAGCCAACTTCAACAAAAACCGCGACTGCCTCTAACAGTTTCTGTGTTGCCGTTCGTTCACGTAATCCGTAGCTGTCTGTAACGAATTGTGTAGCTCTATAAACTGCTACTGCCAGTAGCGGTAATAGCGATTTCTATAAATATGTAAAAAAAATATATTTATATCTCCTACTTTATAAAATTGTAATTGAATAATATTAAAAGACAAACAATTTAATTACGTAAATTGTCCTTATATTAATGTTATATATTATAGTATCGTATTGCTTTAGTAATCGATTTCACTTGGTGCCCAACTCACCTTAAAATGATTAGAAATAAATAAAT
Organism: Arachis ipaensis; assembly: GCF_000816755.2. Classification (NCBI taxonomy): domain Eukaryota; kingdom Viridiplantae; phylum Streptophyta; class Magnoliopsida; order Fabales; family Fabaceae; genus Arachis; species Arachis ipaensis. Next base: position 7,228,169 of record NC_029792.2, read on the forward strand.
AAAATGTCTACAAAGGTTGTTTATATTTAAATATTAAAGAAGAAGAGAGGGGGGGGGGGGTTTATTTTTTAATTTAAAATTTCTGAACTGTCGATCTGTATCAAGATAGTGTTTATTAGATTTTGGTTAATCTAGTTTGTCGTGGATTTATTACTATGACAAAGAGAATCTATCAATACTAAATCTTTTTCAATATAAAATAATTACTTTCCCTTTTCTTTTTCTTTGAGAATCAGTTCAATTAACTTCTATGGCAAGCATGTGTTAAGGAATTTGTTCTGTACATTATTTAATTTGTCTATAATATAGTTCACGATTGGCATCAATTTTGTAGCTTTTATCAGTAGTATTATACTTTTGTTTAAATTATTTATAATCACCAATTTATCTAATGACCATTAAATATTTAATAATCTCACTTTTATTAAGAGAGCGATGTCCAATAAGTTACAAAGTAAACTAATGACCCTAGTACCCCACTCTACATACTTTAAAGACATGAGATGACTAAGATGAGAGATAGATATTTTTTTTGTATTGTCATTTGATAGTGTGAGATTTATTTGTGTAAACTCTACATCATATCTTCTTAAACGTGCTCCTTAATTTTCTCTTTTGTGCACCACTCCATTTCATCCTACCCACTGCATTCCATTCCCACTTGTGCAAGCATTTTATTCTAAGCGGATATTTTAACTGATAACGTCTTCACATAAAAATAATATTAC
>NC_029792.2:7229038-7232216 GCF_000816755.2 Arachis ipaensis
AATTAGAGACATTCTGTTGAAAATGAATTCATTTAAAAAATTTTGAAAAAAAAAATTGTTGGATGTTTTTTTGAAAAATATATTTAGAGAGACAAACTAATAAAATATTTAAGCAATTTTTTAAGAAAAAAGTTCAAAGGTTAGTTGCTGATAAAAAATAATAACCTCTAATATTTCTCATTCTTTAATTATAAATTTGTCTTATAATTCATTCTGTGTATTGTAATTAGAAAAAAATAAATAAAGAACAATTCACCCAACAAATTTATTTTTTAAAATTAAAACAAATAGAATTTGTCTCTAACAAATTTTAAGAATTTTTTATTTTAATAAATAAAATAAATGTAATATTTACCAAAATAAATAATTTTTGAAGTATTTACTGATTTAAATTTCCTTACCTTATCTCGTTTACAGTGTAAACGAGATAGAGATAGACAAATATTCAGCTGCTATAAAAACGATGTGTAATCCTTGGTATTCCTTCACACATTTCATATTCTTTCTCTGTCTCGTTTTTCTCACGAAAACAAAGTTCAATGGCCAGTAACAGTCCATTCATAGTTGTGCTTGTTTATCCCAATTGTCGTATGAGAAATCGCGACAACGGGGTGACATTTGAGTGTGAGGATCCGATATTATTTCGCACTCAGCGTGTGGAGACGTTGTCGGATTTAAAGAGTTTGATATTGAGCAAGCTCGGTGGTACACAAGCATGGGAGATAGGAACGGTGGGGTATACGTTGCTGGTACCCATGGGAAATGGAGTCTTCCGGTTTCGACTATTTCGACTTCAAGGGGACGAGTATGTGCGACTGATATTCGACATCCATGGGAGGATCATGGTAGAACAGGTAATGGAGCTGTCGGCCGAGGTGGGTCATGGTGGTAGTGGTGGTTCCGTACACGATACCTATGTGCAGGAAGACCGACCTCTCGCACCACCGCCCATTTATGTCGTTATTCTAGAGCATGAGGCAGAGAAGAGTGAGAAGGATTCGGACAAAGATTACGTGGCGGATAGTGCGGACAGTGAGTCATCCGATGGTGGCGATGAGGATGAGTTTGTGCCGGAGACACCTGCCGGGGGCTGTGGCGCGCCATGTGTTGCCTCCACCTCACCCGATTCCGGTGCTATCAGCAGTCCCAAGTCACTATCACAGTCTGCATCTGGACGCAATGCAAGAGAGGACTCCGATTTTTGACACATATGAAGCGGATTACAACTTAGACAGTGGGATAGAGTTTCGGGTCGGCCACAGGTTCAGAAGCCGAGAGGCAGTGTTTCAAGGTGTGAAGAATTACAGTATTCGCAGGAGTGCTGAGTATCGGGTGATCGAGTCCGACCGGTTAAAGTACCATGTGCAGTGTCGTCAAGCCGACAATGGGTGTCAATGGATCCTCCGTGTGGCACTTCGTTGGAATCTCGGATACTGGTACGTTGAAATTTAATTGTGTTTTTGAGTACTTTTGTATGATTTGTTATGTAGGTTAGAGATATAGTTGAAGCATAAATGTTTTGTTGTGATTGGGGAGGTTCGAAGATTTGGTGGACCGCACAGTTGTCTAGCACCCACTATGTCTCAAGATCATCGTCAGTTAGATAGTAGTCTCATCTGCAGGGTCATATTGGCCATATGATACAGTCCAACCCCTCTGTCAGTATCCCCGTCTTGCAAGGTGCGGTCCAGTCAAGCTATCACTTCAAACCCTCATACAGAAAGGTGTGGATGGCAAAGCAAAAGGCAATCGCACGGATCTATGGGGATTGGGAAGAGTCCTACAACAAGGTGCTGAAGCTGCTTTCGGCCCTGCAGAGCTGTTTTTTCGGGACCATTTGTGATCTACGCGTCAAACCGTACTACGATGGACACCTCATGGTACGCGACTGCAGCATGTTCGACAAAGTATTTTGGACTTTCCCGTCATGTGTCGAGAGCCTTCAAGCATTGCAAGCCGTTTGTATCTGTAGACGGCACACATCTGTATGGCAGGTACGGTGGAGTGTTGCTTATTGCGGTGGCACAAGACGGAAACAGCAACATACTTCCAATTATTTTTGCCATTGTCAAGTCTGAGAGCACCGAGTCGTGGTCGTTCTTCCTTACTAATCTGAGGCGCCAAGTCACCCCATAAGACGGGTTGCTGGTTATCTCCGACAGATCTCAGGCCATCAAGGCCGCCCTAGGCTTCGATGATAGTGGTTGGCATCTTCCAAAGGCGTTCCATGCTTACTATATCAGACACATGGCTGCAAATTTCATGACCCGGTTCAAGTATGCCGAGGGCAAGCAATACCTCATAAATGCTGCTTACAGTCCTAGTCAAGTTGGATTTGAGTGGTACATGGATGCCTTGAGAGGCGTCTCATTGGCGATGGCGAACTGGGCTGGTCATTTCAGAAAGGATATCTGGCTACAACATTGTGACAGTGGGCGGAGGTTTGGACACATGACCACAAATCTGTCCGAGTGCATCAATGCAGTGTTGAACGGGACACGGTACTTGCCGATTTTAGCCGTTACGAAGGGCCGGGAAGGGCAGTCCTAGTTGGCGGCCGAAAACCGCTTCTCACAGAGACTTTTGGCCGCCATTGAGAAGAATAGGGAAGGCATTCCGAAGATGCGTGTGACACATTGCGATAAGTGGGCGTTTGTGTTTGTTGTGGAGGAGCTAGAGCCGTTCGAGGGATGGGGCCAAGGTTCCTTCCGGGTTCGGCTTTCGGAAGGTACGTGTGATTGTGGCACTGACGGAGGGATGACACGAGGCTGGGATGAGGTCAGATACATACCATAGTCGTGGGAGGGCAGGGTTGCATACTGGCTACCCGGCCGAATACCTGCCCCAAACGACGGCGTAGAATCCGGTGAAATCTGGGGGAACCAGGAGGACGTGTGCGCGGGACCTGATGGGTGCTGGTACTCCCCGATACCAACCTTTCTGCCTGTACGGAATGGCTCGACTATCCGATCCATAGTGACAGGCGCGGCGGTGTGAAGATGGAAGGCATCATCAATGAAGATCTCGTCAACCATATCCTCGTCGTCCTGATGGGTCCCGGATGGACCACTCTCATGCCAACCAGGCGGTGATATGTCCTAGGCTCCCAGAGGCTGCTGCCCACCGATCCCGGATGCATGCCACGCTCCGTGTGGCGGGGGAGGAGGAGGTGATGGAG
>NC_029792.2:7232240-7243742 GCF_000816755.2 Arachis ipaensis
CGTCGATCCGGCACGCTGCGAGGAAGGGCGAGATCGTCCCTGGGCTGGCTGGCAGTGGGCTGTACGTCGGCTGGAAACTCCGCGAGCCTCGTGTCCTCCAGAACCTCCTGCCTCGACAGATGCCTAACACGGCAAGTCCCACGCCACCAGTCATAGTACTCTAGGGTCGGCCTGGTGTCGAAGGTGTGGTGCACAGTGATCCAGCAACCGGGAGCAAACCTCTAGTGCCATCTATTGTACCACTCTTGAAGGTTCAGCGGCCACCATACATCCTCACCAGGACCAGTGTTTTGCTATTTTTTAATTGCTCTGATGGCTCTGTGTTGCAATATTGTTGAATGCTGTAGGCAGAATTTAGATATAGTCTTGTTGAGGATTTTTTTTATTTTTCATTGTGTTGTGGCTGTTTTTAATTTCATATCTGTTATGTTATGGCACTGTGATTGTGTTATGGCACTGTGATTCTGCGATCACTTATCAGTGTTTTGAATTTGGAATTTTTGATTAGTGACTTGTTAAGCTGCTGTTGTTGTTATGCTGCTGTTTTGTTATGGCACTGTGATTGTGTGATCACTGATCAGTGTTTTGAATTTGGAATTTGTGATTAATGACTTGTTAAGCTGTTATTGTTGTTATGCTGCTATTTTGTTATGGCATTGTTGTTGTTATGCTACTGTTTTGTAATGGTTGTTGCTGAATGCTAAAAATAGAAATCAAATCAAATGCTGGTTGTTGCTGAATGAGTAGGGTAGCTACCTGCCAATGCCATATATAAATAAACTGATGAATGATGATGATGGGAGTGGAAGGAGAGTCAAAGTGTATAGATAGTTAGTGATATGTTATGCTTTCTTATTCAATGACTACTTGTTATGTTGATACCTCAACTTGGAAACAACACTAGATCCCGTTTATGGCTTGCTCAGCAAGAAGAATCTGTTGCTAAGAGAGCTCTCTTACAACAGATGAACGCAATGCTGCCTAAGATTAAACCGAAAAGGTAATCTTGCAAGATTCATGTTCATGTTCAGTTAGTATAATACCACAGAATGATCAACATTTTCTAGTTGAACTAGCTCAACATTCTTTTGAAATTGATAATCCTTTGTCTCCTGACATTTCTAAATTAGAATATGAGGTGTTAAGTGATTCTGTTAACCTTCAAAGTCAAAATTTAATATTTAGATTTTTTTTACTATTTAATTTTTGAGTTTGTATTTTGATAATATCATATGAATTTGGTTGATGATTTTTTTGTGTAGTGTTTTAAATTTGGAAGATATTTTAGGATGTTTATTTATAATTTATTTATTATTTTATTCTAAAACAGTTTTTTCGGTTGAACCACCGGTTAGACCAGTAAACCAGTGAACAAGTGACTAGAACGGTTTGATGACCGGTCCAGTTTTTAGAACCTTGCCTGACAGTGAACACAGTAAGTGCGTTAACTACTTCCTTACTTCATAATAACTGACATCTAATCACAGATAATTAAGTTGAAATATAACATCAATCTCAGCTATCAAGATTAATCGGAGTGCCTGGTACCTGCTGCTCTCTATTGAACTGCCATTTCACCCGATCAACGTGGTGAAACCAGACAATGTTGAAGCACAATAGGGGGACGGTTGACAACCATGTCCCCCACTCCTCCTCCTCGCGGAACCAGGTTGGGCACAGAGCCTGCATAGCTGGGTCATCATAGACTCTCCATGCAAACTGAATAAAAAAAAGTTTCAGACATAACAGAAACATAATTATTTTACGAAATCTATCTAATCACACAGATAACAAACAAACTAAACCATATGATAGATATATAATTATCGACAATAAAAACCTAAGTATTTTACGACTAACCTCATCGAACCGTAGCCGGTCGATCGAAACCCTCCAATGCAAGACCCTAGCCTCATGCTGGTCCCTGCTCTGCTGCTGCAATCCAACCAACCTGACACATTCCAGGAGAACATATACAGTTGGTTAAGTAACATCCTTAAAGAATTGACAATTATTTAATTCAAATACATAAATAAACATTTCTCACCTGGCGGCTAGAGGATACTGGTATACCCCTCTATCTGGTGGACACCACTAAGAAAATCTATGATAGATCCAAGACATCAAAAGTGGAGTGCAGCTAGCGATATCCGTGACGCCCTGCTGTGCCGCCGAACAAAGTGACTGATACGTCCAGGCCAGCATAGCCGAGCCCCCCGGAAAACGCCCTACACTCCTCAAAGTCCTGGAGCAGCGGTAGCTAACGAAGGTGCACCAGATTGTTGGACTTCTTGGTCATAAGATACCCTCTGATTAGTAACATAATATAGCACCTGGCGTACTGTCAGAGGGTTTCGGGATCGTCTGGCGAGGGCATCTGGCGGACACGATCCTGCAGCCGCACAAGTTTCAGCGTGAAGGACTCCTTCCTCTCTATAGCCTGCTGTGCTACCACGAGAAGCCTGGCGCCGAGCAGCTGCTCCACCAACGCCCACGTCTCCGTCTGGTACCACCTACCAAAGTCACGGAGACACCCCCGACGGGACTACCGTGTGCACGTAGGCCTAGGTGGTACGCCACGTCCTGCAGGGTGATAGTGACCTCACCCCACGGGAGATGAAACGTGTGCGTCTTTGGACGCCATCGCTCCACGAGTGCCAAAATTAGGGAGTTGTCATCCTGAGGGGAACCGTGTCGCCAAATCCGGCCTCAGCCAGATACAAGACAATGGCGTCCGGTGGAGGAAGAGTACGGCTCACTCGTCGGGGCAGTAGGAGGCGAGGCCTCTGAAGAATGAAAAAAAAAGAATTTAACCTTACAAATAAAATATTCTAAAATTCTGGGTTACTGTATTATTTCTCTTTTTTTTTTTTAAAGTAATTAGACCGGCATAACATGGTACATAATACATTAAATTTCAACAAATATTTCTAACGCATAGCTACTTCTACTGAAGAACGTACTTTCATGTTTCTAGCCTACACATCTCTCTAAATTACATTGTCCATAACAACCAAATCCTAACTAAAGCGTTATAAATACTAACAACCTAGCACAAGAATAACAGAGTTCTAAACTAATAATATATGTCATACCAACCTAGAACAACCAAATAGAGTTCTAAATTCCTCTTAGAGACCTAACTGCTAACTCATATAACTACGTTCTAGTTCTTCATGACTACCCTAACAATGGCCACATCCTAAAATTAAAAAAACATATGAAAACTAACCTCGAAGTCGGCCGCCCCGGTGTAATGCGTCGTCTCGTTCAGCCTGTTGATATCTCCGTCATTCCCCGCCTCGCGCGCCATCACCGATTCAGTCGAAGGTATGGTCAGAAAGGGTTAAAAGAGAGGAGAAAGAGGTTGACAAAGTCAAATTGGAGTCCGGAACCAAGCTGTAAACGACTTGTATATATAGGCGCGGACAGGTCAGTGTAAACGAAATATGCACGTGTCACACTAACGTGCCTTATCTCGTTTTCACTGTAAACGAGATATATGCATTATCATCTCGTTTACACTATAAACGAGATAAGGCAAGGGAATTTAAATCAGTTAATACTTCAAAAATTATTTATTTTAGTTAATATTATATTTATTTTATTTATTAAAATAAAAAAATTCTAATTTATAATATATATATTTTAACATCTATAATATAATATATTCTATTTAAAAATAATAATAGAAGAATCGTAATTGGTATTTATATATTTACTAAACATTTTTATACTCTTATTGATTTTANNATTTTGTATTGTATATAAATTTTTTACCCTAACACTATATTGTATATTATATTCGCTGTAGGCTTAGATTGGAGTTAAACCCCAAAATGGTTTTTGAGATTGACGTCGTGCACTAAAATCGTCCCTGAGATTATAATTGCACCAATTACGTCTTTGAGATTGAAAAAAATGCACTATATTAGTCTCTGACCTATTTTCCATTAACGACGTGATGACATGACATGATGACGCGGACTGTAAGTGACACGTGTCACTTCATGATTTGGCCACGTGTAATGGTACGATGATGTGGTGACCAGTGACACGTGGTATGCTGACGTGGATGGTTGTGCCACGTGTCACAACAGTATTCGTCCATGTGTCATCCATTATGTCATCGTTGTATATGCACCAAATTAGTCCTCACTTTGCATTAAGTGACTCATTTTAGTCCCTGAAATTGAATGTCGTGCACTAAACTAGTCCCTTCACCAGTTTTTCTCATTTTTTTCTATAAATTCAAAATTCTCAATATTTTTTAATGCATTAATTTCAATTCTATTTTTTCACATGTTCTTCAAATAAAAGTGTTTTTATAAAATATTTTTCTCTTGCGAATACCCTAACCGCCGACTTAGAGTTGACGTGAAGGCTTTTCAAGCACCTTCACTTCCATCTCTGACCTCTTTCAGTACTTTTATAAAATATTTTTTTCTTGTGGATATCCCTAATAACTGCCGTATTGGAGTTGATGTGAAGACATTTCAAACTTCCCTCATTACCATCTCCAATCTCTTTCGTCTAGACGGCAGAGGTCAAAGATGGTAGTGAGGTTACTTGAAGTGCCTTCAATCTAGCTCATTTACACATAACGAAAACGTGTATTTCATAAGAAAAAAAAATGTTTATTTTAATTATTAATTTATTGTTAAAAACACATTTTTTATGAAAAAAATGTGTCTAATCAATCATATAATTATTTTTTTATAATAACATACTTATATATTACAAAATTTACCAATGTTAAATTATTAAGAAAAATTATATAATTAAAACTAAAATCTTAAAAATTTTTATGAAAGCACTTGTATTTAAACGATATATGAAAAAATAGAATTGAAATTAGTGTATCCAAGATATTAAATTTTAAATTTTAAAAAAATGAGAAAAAATTGGTGAAGGGATTAGTTTGGTGCAAGACATTTAATTTTAGGGACTAAAATGAGTCACTTAATGCAAAGTGAGGGATTAATTTAGTACATATGCAACGAAGACATAATGAATGACACGTGGACGAATACTGTTGCGACATGTGGCACAAATAGACACGTGGCCAAATAACATTGTGACACGTGGCACAACCATCCACGTCAGCATGCCACGTGTCACTGGTCACTACATCATCATACCATTACACGTGGCCAAATCATGAGGTGACACGTATCACTTACAGTCCACGTCATCATGCCATGTCATCACGTCGTTAATGGAAAATAGGTCAGGAACTAATATGGTGCATTTTTTTTCAATCTCAGGGACATAATTGGTGCAATTGGAATCTCAAAGACGATTTTAGTGCACGACGCCAATCTCAAGGACCATTTTGGAATTTAACTCGCTTAAATTGTCATAGTATCACATTATAAATTATAAATCATTATAATATGAGGTTTTATTTGGTAAGAAAAGTCTTAAAGATAAATGTTTTTTTTTTTTTCAAAACAACATTTTCAAATAAAATATAAAACTGAAGATTCCAATACATCTGATATATAAAAAATTTAAAATCTTAGGACCCGTATAAATATAATTGGGAAAATTTTTTATTTCTACTATCTTTCATGTTTAAAACTTTGTGCAAGCAAAAAACCCAAACAATTATTATTATTTTATGTAAAACTTAAACTCATACGTATCCTAATAGCTATTACTAACTATGTTGACTTGGTTGACTGCTAATTTGAACTGTTGCTGTTACCTCTTCAGTCTTCATAGCCACCAAAATAATCTCTTTGCAGATAGCAACCCTCACCATGCCCACGAGTCTCATTCTTTTCACATTGTCCATATTTTTTCCATCACAAAACCATTAATATTTGATTCAAAGCTTTGACTTGTCACATATTCTTTCCTTTTCTAAAGTTTTCCTTCTTCAAGTGAACATATTCTGTCCAATTTAGCACCCCCTTTTCATTTTCCTTTCTTGTACCACCATTTCTGGGTTGGAACCATGCTCATTCATGAACCTGGGTTTCTTCTTTTGCTCTTACTTCATTTCTAGTTCCTTTACCAGCTAAATTCATCTGGGAACCCATCAAAATGTGATTTTTCTTCCATCCCTATTAGTTTTCTGGTGTTTTCAGATTCTGGGTGACCACAAGTTTGAGTCTTTATGGTGAAAAGTTTGGTGGGGTTGGCTTGAATTTTTTGTGTGCTACAAAATATGAAGTCGTTTGTTGTTTCCCACCTTGTGATTTGGACCATCTTTTGTGGTGGTATTTTCTGCAGTAGGCCTGCAAGTGTGAACATTGGTGCAGTCTTCACCTTCGATTCGGTCATTGGTAGAGCTGCAAAGGTGGCCATGAAAATGGCCGTTGATGATGTCAATGCTGACCCTAGAATCCTCAATGGCACCCACCTCAACTTGATAATGAAGGATGCTGCCTGCAGTGTCTTTCTGGGAGCTATTGGAGGTGGCAAGCTTGATCCTTGAGCACCTTGTTTATAGTATTTCTATTTTTGTTTTGAATTTAAATGATTCGTCAAGTAGTTTGGTTTTCTAGCATATGTCATGTAACAATTAATTGCTTAGGAAATATTTCACATTATTAAGTGATGTCTCTTTTAGACAATTCTAAGTTTGAATGCCGTGAGGTTCTTAATGTTGTTGACTTCTGCTTCTAAAATTCTCAGTCAATATCAAAGGTTTATTGTTCTGTTCTATGATGTTTCATGATGCATATTACTACCTTCTTGCATACTTGGTTATAGCCTTATAGGTATTTGTGACATTATCACATTCATTTCTACCTTAATTAATATAATTTGCTTTTTAACCGCAGCTTATTACTTAATGAGGTAGTTCTTGTTGATTTCTCAGTTTGCTTCACTGGTATTTTAATTACTCAGACCTCAGTTTATAGACATTGTTCACTGGATGCATATGGATCAACTTTAACAGGAAGTTCTTGTAAATTTACATTACCTGAATTGAACCTCTGTATACAGCTTTTCAGGCACTCGAGGAAGGGATCGTAGCAATGGTTGGTCCACAGTCGTCTTCTATAGCTCATATGGTATCTCAAATTGCTGATGCTCTCCATGTGCCTCTTGTCTCATATGGTGCCACTGATCCTACCCTGTCCTCCCTTCAGTTCCCTTACTTTTTTCGTACTATACAAAGCGACTTGGAGCAGATGATTGCGGTAGCTGATCTAATTGAATTCAATGAATGGAAGGAGGTCATTGCTGTATACTTGGATGATGATTATGGAAGAAATGGAATGTCGGCTTTGAGGGATGAACTTGAAAATAGGAGATTGAAAATTGCTCATAAGCTACCTTTGAGTATTCAGTTTGATCCAAATGAAATCACCACTTTGCTGAACCAATCCAAATTGTTTGGTCCTCGTGTGTATGTTGTTCATATCAACCTGGATCCAAAACTGAGATTTTTCAACATTGCCAACAAACTTGAAATGATGACCAAAGACTATGTTTGGCTAGTCACTGATTGGCTCTTTGCTACCTTAGATTCTTTCTCCCCAGTGAATCAGACCTCTCTCAGTGTTCTCCAAGGGGTTGTTGGTTTTCGTCAGCATATTCCAGATTCCCGAAAGAAGAGAGGTTTCGTTTCTCAATGGAGAAATGCACATAAAGGTATACCAAATGGTAGTTTGAATGCCTATGGATATTATGCTTATGATACAATATGGGCAGTTGCGCGATCAATTGACAGATTCATCAGATTGCATAATAATATTACCTTTGTAGTTAATCATAAGAATAAGCCATCTCACACACAAGGAAATGATCTTCAACTTGACAAGCTCAAAATCCTTGCTAGTGGATCTGATCTGGGCAGTATATTATTACAGTCAAATTTTACTGGTGTGAGTGGTCGAGTTCAGTTTAATTCAAACAGGAATATCATAAGTGGTGGTTATGATGTTATAAATATCAATCAGAATGCAATGACTACGGTTGGTTATTGGTCTAATTGCTCAGGATTTTCGGTCATCCCCGCTGAAAATCTTAAAACTAAGAAATGTAAAAGGTTAACTCAAGGTCATAAGCTTGGCAATATTACTTGGCCTGGTGGAGGGACAGAAAGACCGCGCGGCTGGGTGATTGCTGATAATGGAAGACCACTGAGAATTGGAGTACCACGTAGAGCAAGTTTTGTTGAATTTGTGACTGTGAAGGATCATCAAATTCTGGGGTACTGCATTGATGTCTTCAACAAGACCCTGGAATTTATTCCATATGAAGTTCCTTACCGTTTCATGCCTGTTGGGAATGGTAAATCAAATCCGAGCTATGATGAACTCGTGAAAAATGTTGCTGACAGTGTAAGATAATTTGCATATTTCCTTTATATAGGCAGTGATTTTGGTTTTCCTGGTTATAAAGAATGTTTTGATGTTTTCTATATCCTTGTTTATGATTGGAAGTTTGTTTCAGGTATATGATGCAGTTGTCGGCGACATTGCAATTGTGACGAACCGTACACAATATGTGGATTTTTCTCAGCCTTATGCAACATCTGGCCTTGTTATAGTGGCTCCTGTCGACAATGCAAGATCAAATGCTTGGGTGTTTCTCCAACCATTCACAGCAGATATGTGGTGTGCTACGGCTGCTTCATTCGTGATGATTGGAGTGGTTATATGGATTCTTGAGCACCGAGTCAATGATGACTTCCGTGGTCCTCCTAAGAGACAACTGGTGACAGCGTTTATGTAAGCCCTTATACTAAAATTGTTTCTGAATTTTCCCCCATTGATTTGCTATGTTTACACCTACAAGTGGTAGTTCAGTGTGATTCAATTAACTTTTAAGACTTTGTTTATGAAATTTGATGCAGCAATATATATATATATATTCCACTATTTACCTTGTGTTTTAGATTCTAATAACTCCTTCTTGTTATTTGTTTTTCAGGTTCAGCCTCTCAACACTGTTTAAGACAAACCGTAAGAAAATCTTTCTCTTTCAGTTTTGTATATCCAATTATGTGATCCTGTATAGACTGTGTAGTTTTGAAATAAAAAACCACAGAAAAAATAAATAGTTATGAATATTTTCTGAGGCTTTCTTGCTATAATGGTAAAATGATATTTAAGATATATGAATTACACTTTGATCTGATGGTCTTTTAAAATTTTCATGAAATCAGAGGAACGGACGATAAGCTCGCTATCCAAAATGGTGATGATAGTCTGGCTTTTCCTATTGATGGTGATCACTGCTAGCTATACAGCAAGCTTGACTTCAATTCTTACAGTGGAGCAGCTCTCATCGCCCATCACAGGAATCGATAGCTTGATTGCGAGCAATTGGCCCATAGGATACCAAGTAGGATCTTTTGCTTACAGCTATCTTACGGATAGTCTTTATATATCAAAATCAAGACTTGTTCAGCTAGGCTCTCCGGAGGAATATGCTAAAGCTCTGAAGAAGGGGCCGTCTAATGGAGGGGTGGCGGCTATCATCGATGAGCTTCCTTACGTGGAGTTATTTCTGTCAAAAGAAACCGGGTTTGGTATCATTGGACAGCCATTTACCAAAAGCAGTTGGGGATTTGTAAGTTCAAAATGATTATATGCATGATAAAACCAAACATTCTATCACGAAACCTTTTTGTCCAATACATAATGTTCAAATTCTTAAACTCTAGTTTGAAGCAGAGACTTGTAGGACTATACAGAACTGCATTTTAGTCATTTGGTTCTTTGAAAATCTGTTATGACTATTTGTGTCATTTCCTGACATATTTTAACATTGAACCAGGCTTTCCAAAAAGAGTCTCCTCTCGCCCTCGACATGTCCACGGCTATTCTAAAACTCGCCGAGAGCGGAGAGCTCCAGAAGATACATGACAAGTGGCTCTGTAAGATGGGTTGCTCTGAAAAAACAACAAGCAACTCCAAGCCTGACCAACTTCACTTGATTAGTTTTTGGGGTCTGTATCTGTCATGTGGTGTTGTCACTCTCGCCTCGCTTTTGGTGTTTCTTCTGCGAGCGATTCGCCAATACGCTCGCTTCAAACGACGGGAAAAGGACATTGCTGTCGCCTCATCGTCGGAACCATCAAAGACCAGCAGCCATTGTTCCCAGGTTCTCCTTAACTTCTTCAACTTCATTGATGAAAAAGAAGAGGCCATAAAGAAAATATTCACTCAATGTGACAATCCTGAACCTCAAGTCAGATAAGAGAGTATTGGTTCATGGTTCTGCTGCTAAAAGTGATTCATAAAATTGTAGGTTTTAGTAAACTCATACACTGAGAAGCTTTTAATCTATGTATAGTAACAATAATCTGTACCAAAGAATAAAATAAAATAATATAATGTTGGCCATGTATACTAGTACTAAGAACTGTTACTCTACTAACATGTGATTTTTCTTTTCAAGTAATAATAATGTCAACACATGAATCAAATGCAATTGTTATAATCTTCAATCTTGTAGTAGTTTCATCAAAACATAGACTTTTCTTTCATAATTCCTTAGAATAAGATTTTCTCCATTTTTTATAGCCAGTTCTAGTATGATTATGTTATAATGACTATATTATATATATAAATATTAAAATTAAAGTAATATTTTTTATATTTTAATAATATTTTTTGTTTTTTAAATTAAAAAATGTTATTAAATAATAAAAATATTATATTAATTTTTAGTAATATTTTTTAAAATATCATAACTATCAAAATTACCGTCACGTAGTCGTACTAAAATCTACCTTATATTATATGATATGATTAGGTTCATTTATGTGCCAAAAATAATCAAGCAATTATTAATATTACATAGGCTATTGACTTAGAAATTTTAAGTCTACCCTAGAAGAGAGAAGAGAAAGGTAGCGTTTGTTTTGAGGTACTGAGACAAAGACTGAGAGATTGAGAAGGAGTATTGTGTTTGTTAGTTCAAAGACTGGTACTAAAATTTCTGTCTCTGTCTTTAAAATTTCAGTATTTCAGTACCTTCAAAAAGTAAGGACACATGGGACTGAAATTTTTAGAAATAGAGACTAAAACTTTAATAACATTTTATACCTAAAATACTTTTATTTTTAATTAATTAATTTCAATTTTTGTACTTAGTCTCTATCAATCTCAATCTTTCTGTCTCTGTCTCTCTATCAAAAACTAAGATCCTACAGTCCTACAGGCATGTGCTCATAAAAATTAGAGTGGAGGAAGTAAATCAAAATGTGAATATGTAATGCGGGAACCAATCAGACAACTCTATCTACAGTGTCGCATTTTGTGTCAAATGACAAAAATATGGTTCATGTGTTGTCTTTATCCCTTTTCCTTCAAGTTGGACCTACTTGTCTGAGCCATATCAGGTGAATAAATTTTGTGGTGCTTAAGCTTACACTCAATTTGTAATTATTGGTATATAAAAGTTCACACTTTATATTTTGTGTCAACTAAATTTTCTTGTTGTTTTTAAAATGTTACTCCCCTCTTTATTTTTTTGTAAATTAAATATCGTTTTTTAATTTCAAAAAGTTATGAATTAATTTTATCTATT
>NC_029792.2:7243795-7256400 GCF_000816755.2 Arachis ipaensis
TAATGGAGATAAAGAATAATACTAATATACTATAATTTCTTTCTTTTGATTATTTATATTTTTAATAAAATTTAATAATTATTTAAATAACCATGCACAACTAAAGACATAGTTAATTTGAAAAAAAAAAAGAATTATGTTGTGTTTATCCTAATTTTATCACACTAATCTTAATTCAAATTCTTAATTTTTTTAAAGTTGTTCAAGTTAACTGACATTATAGTTAATTTCTTATTCTTTTTCTTTCACATTTAGTTAGCCCCTTTTAAATGCCTATTTATTGAAGAACATGGGTCCATATCAGAATGATTTAAAGTTTATTTATTAAGAAATGTATAAATCAACTTTAATTAAAAAGCAGGGAGAAAGGAATACGCAATTATCTTCCAAGATCCTGAAAAAGGAAAAGCAAAGAAAAGACATAAGAAAAGAAAAGAAAATAATGAAAGATACCATCATTAACAATTTATTGGCGGGAGTATATTCTTACTATTATAGATATCACTAAAAATCTGTATGTACTAGGAGAAGAAAAATAAGTATGTAAAAAAAAATCTACAAAAAATACGAAAAATAAAATTTGGTGCTACAATATAAAAAATTATTACATATTTAAATTATAAAAAATTCTATCAAATTCTATCAAATTATACTTACGGGGATGCTACACATCCATGTAACTATGTAACCAAGTTGGTCCAACACCAAAAAAATCCAATACCATTAAATAGAATGTGAAATACACGCGCCCAATACACATGAAATCGCCCAACGCCTCTTCTCCCCCACGCTTCTTCTTCTTTTCACGCTCGTTTACGCACGGAGCGTCTTCTTCTTTTTCGCCTTCTTCTTCGTGTTCCTCTTTCTCCTCCTTCTCTTCCTTTTTCGCGTTCATTCTTCTTCACGTGTTTTCTTCTTATCGTCATTCTTTTGTTGTTGTTGCTGCGGTACTTTTTTGTCTTTTCCTCTTTCTCTCTCTGGTGAAGAAGCAGTAGAAGGTGAGAAAGAAGAGTTTTGAATAGTACATAATGAACCGAACACAGTTTTCATGGTGAACCGAATATAGTACTCATGGTGAACCGAACATAGTACTCATGGTGAACCAAAAATAATACAATTGTATAGTACTGAGTGAACGAAACATAATCCATTATATAAAATCAAATTCAAACAGCTTTCTGCAGAATGAACCGAACACAATACACATGGTGAACCGAACACAGTACTCATGGTGAACCGAACATAGTACTCATGGTGAACTGAAAACAATACAATTGTATAGTATTGAGTGAACAAAACATAATCCATTATATAAAATCAAATTCAAATAACTCTGCCTACAATTTACATATTATCAATTCAATTCAATTCAGTACACCTCCGTCAATTTAATTCAATTCAAATTAGCAATTGCATTCTATTCAATTCGATTCAAAATTGAATAATCCAAACTTTGTCATTTTGATTCGTTTCAGAAGAGTAATCCAAATCGCTCTCCTGTTTACCAAAAAATTATGAACTCCTAAACACTAAAACCAGAACCCTGAACACTGAACCCTGAACCCATAAACCCTAAATCCCTAAAACCCTAAAACCTAAACCCTAAATCATACACCATAAAACCTAAACCCTAAACCCTAAACTCTGAACCCGAACCCTGAACTCTGAACTCTGAATCCTGAATGCTAAACTCTAAACCCTGAACCCGAACCCTGAACACTAAACTCTGAACCCTAAATACTAAACCCTGAACCATACCGTAAACCCTAAACCCCTAAAATCATGAACCCTGAACCCTAAACCCTAAACCCTCAACCATGAACACGGTGAACCGAAATTAATATACGGGACGAACCAAAAGTTTGAAACACACTGAACCCCTGTACACTGAACTCTGAACCTATAAACCCTAAACCCTAAAACCCTAAACTTTGAAACCCTATCGTCATTCTTTTGTTGTTGTTGCTGATGTATTTTTTTGTCTTTTCCTCATTCTCTCTCTGGTGAAGAAGCAGTAGAAGGTGAGAAAGAAGAGTTTTGAATAGTGCAGAATGAATTGAACACAGTACTCATGGTGAACCAAAATTTTAGTTATGGTAAACCGAAATCTTAATTACGATGAAACAATTATATAGTGCTTAGGGAAGAAAACAGAACATATTGGTCTAATTTTTGTTAGACTCCTTTCTGCGGACCGAACCGAAAACATGAAAGTGATGAACCACCTCTTTAGTACTTACCGAACCGAAAAGTTACTCACATTTACTCAGAGAGGAAGAAGAGTTTTGAATAGTGCAGAATGAACCAAACACAGTGCTCATGGTGAACCGAACACAGTACTCATGGTGAACCGAAATCTTAATTACGGTGAAACAATTTTATAGTGCTTAGGGAAGAAAATAGAAAATATTGGTCTAATTTTTGTTAGACTCCTTTCTATGGACCAAACCGAAAACATGAAAGTGATGAATCACCTCTTTAGTATTTACCGAACCGAAAAGTTACTCACATTTACTCAGCGTTACTCACAATTACTAACACTCACAATTACTCACAGTTACATATTATCAATTCAATTGAATTCAATTTAGATGTAGATCACCTCAATCCATTCAATTCACTTCAAATAAAATTAAAAGTTTCATTCCATTAAATTCTATTCAAAATTCAATAATCCAAACCTCATCAAATTGATGCGTTTGAGAAGAATCATCAAAATTGCACTCATTCAACTGATTTGAAGTTGATTCATTCATTGTTTCAAGGTTTAATTACTCTGTTGGTCCCTATAGTTTCGTGAAATTTTCAATTAGGTCTCTATACTTTTTTTCTTTTTAATTGGTCCCTGTACCAAATTTTTTTTTTCAATTAAGTCCCTCTTAGTAGTAATTGGCTTAATTTTATAGGGACCCAACTAAAAAAAAGAATTGGTATAGGGACCTAAATAAAAGGAAAAAAAGTGTAGAGACCCAATTAAAAAAAAATTTGGTGCAAGGACTCAATTAAAAGAAAAAAAAGTATAGGGACCTAATTGAAAATTTTGCGAAACTATAGGAACCAGCAGAGTAAAAGTGCAGATCGAAGAAAAAAACGAAGAAGAAGATGAACGACGAAGATAATTGCGTTGAATCAATCCAGATCCATAATACAGAGAAGAAAAACGCGAAAGAAGAGAACAACGAATTTAATTAGGTTGAAGAAGAAGAAGAAGGAGAAGGAGAAGAAGGAGAAGAAGAAGGATAAGGAGAAGGAGAAGGAGAAGAAGAAGAAGAAGACAAACGGGATGTGGGGTGTGGAGTGAAAATTACTTGGACACCGTTCATGTAATTTTTACATGGATGTAGAGCTTTTCCCTTATATTTATCATAAAATTTTTTATTAAATTATAAATTACTAACTCAATAATGATTACATATTCAACATTAAATTAAAAGTTACAAATCAAAGTGCTACAATAACTTTTGTACTATTTGATAAAAAAATTATTGAACACAACTGCCTCAAATCTAATTACACTCCAAGTACCGATGACACTAAAGCATCATCTCAATTGAAGAATTTATACAACCTCACACTTATATTAGAAGTCAAAGTAAATTATTTTAACTTAAAAAAAGACTCTTAACAATACACTGTTACTAAGATATTTGTCCTAATAAAAAATACTGAAACTCAACTCTTATTACAACAAATCTAATAGGTAATACTAAAAAAATTTTATTTATTCAAAACATCATTTATATTGCTCGTTTATATTTTTTATTGATTATAAGAACCAACTTCACCAACACTAATATCATCTGATCTAAGATAACATACATACCAATTAAGAGATTAAGAAAAAAGAAAAGTAAACGAATCCAAAGCACATCTTTAAATAAAACCATACATACAAAGATAAAACAAAAAACCAATAAAAAATATATACAAGTTAACAATTAAAAAAAAGCATATCTTCACAAGAATATATGAAAAAAAAAAAGTCTAACGACAATTAAAAATAAAAAAAATAAACACCACATTACACGCGTCTCAATCTAAATCTTAAGTTAATTATTAAACTTTAAACGACCATACATAAATCATTAATATCGATGTGTGACGAACCGGTATCACTAGTTTGGAATCAATTCCTTACTTTGAAATAAATATAATAAAATAACAAAAATTGTATATTGTATGGTTGTTACAAGAAGGTGCATGTAAAATTCATTCAAATTCGGTGATACGTTATTTGCAATCCTAACTTTAGCTGTCAGGAATTTTTTTTCCTTTAAAAAAAAAAATTAGTACGAAATATAAATATTTGAATTAATGAATCTCGAACAATTAGATTGAATCAGCTGATGATAAGAATAAAGCAGTTTAAACACTTTTTTTTTTAATTTTATTTTACTTTAATGTTGACAGAACTGAACCAATATTTTAACTTATAATTATCGTTTCATACTTCAATTATAGGCTATAAGGCTATAACTATGACATTTGGGTTTATAATGACGTGTTATTGTTTGACTTATTTCAATTCAGCAATACAAATGTTAACAAATATGCTTGAGGCTAATAAAAATTAATTTTCTAGATAACCATATGTTATACATGATTCATAAAATATATGCCACGTTACCTTGCAAGGAATAATAAGTAAACTCACATTCACGCATATATATAATCAAATAAGAATTTATATATTGTTTTACATTTTATGATTGTAATAATATGGTATTTTACTGAAATCATTATCTTGCTTCATTTTCTAAAATTCTCTTTTTGTGAACTTTGGATAATGGCCACAGTGTATATATACATATTAAAACTACTTTGAACATGTGATACATGAAAATTATTACCATATAAAGTGACGTTCATGAATCTGACCAAGAAATGTTTGTTCTTTGTGACCAAGAATTTTATCAACTTAGAAAAGGACAAATTTTGGAGTGTTTATATCCTATACCATATTTTGGACAAATAATGAAAGGGCATGGGATATTTTTTGGGAACCAAAAGATAATCTACTGTGACTGTTACAAATTCAAGATATTACAGATAAAGACACTTTTGGTTGGGGTATCTAGTACCTACCAACAATGTCTGAATCTGAATGATATTTTTTTAACATTTTGTACTTTGTTAAATTGCTCTAGTCATTTGATTCTTTCATGTGCATAATATGAGGTAAAACTGAAGTGATAATTAAGGCACTGGTTGATGCCTGAAACTTTGAAAGCTTTGTGAATGATTCTTTGCTTTGATCTTGGAACATTGTAGCTTCTTTCAGTGATGTAATGAGTTCATAACTCTTGCAAGTTGCAACTAGCTAGCTACAAAGCTCTTTATCTTCTGTTGAGTGTGGTATTGAGGTAATCTCAGATACCCTATATCTTCTTTAACTTGTTCTCAAGGTTTTCTGTTATGTTGCATATTATATTGTTTCTTTTCTCAAATTGACAATTATATATACTAGGCATGTGGGTCTCCACTTTACAAACACACCCCAATATTTTATGTATGGTTTTTCTGCCTTTTAAGTGTTTGTTTTATTGTCTGAATAACTGAGCTTGATTGGGTTATTATTACTTGTGATAGTAACATATATATTTAAATAAGGCTTGAAGTCTGGATATGCTGAATATCATATCTTTTTCATCTGGGTAAGGGTGTATCTCATTTTTTTAACTTCAAATTGCTGATACAATGTTTTTTCTTCTCTTGAGTGATGAATCTTGTTTTCCTTGCTGCAAATGTGGAAGTTCTTAAATTCCTCTGAAGTTGTTGGTTGTAGGTAAATATATCCTTGTGTTTGCCTCATTCTGGTTATGATTATTCTTGTCATGTGTTGATGTTCCTCTTTGTGCTGCTCCTGAAACTGGTTGGCACATGACATGTGCTTTGTTTTGATGCTGGTTTGATAACAGGTTCTCTCAAAAATGGAGGTGCACTTGCTTACAAGGCATGGCAGCATGGTGATGGTGTTGTTCCTCTTGGTTTTCTGCTCCTGGATTCCAATAGAAGTGATGGGGAGGACAGGAGCTACCATTGGAAACGCTACCGTTTCTTCTTTGAGTCCAAGAGTTTTGAAAATTGGGGTGCTGTTTACTTTGAATTCTGTCATTGGAAGATCAGCTAAAGCTGGTGTATTGGCTGCTATTGATGATGTTAATGCTAACAAAAGCATCCTTCGTTCGACTAAACTTGAAATTATGTTGCATGATACAAATTGCAGCGGGTTTCTTGGAACCGTGGAAGGTATTTTCCGAAACTTCTCAGTAGCTTCAAGCTGCATTTCTTTTGTTGAAACTGTAATTGTCTTGTTATGGACCCTGGCAATCAAATAAAACATGTTCTATAGCTTCTTATTCGGGTTTTGTAACTTTATGAATTACCATATCAAAAAAGAAAAAGAAAAAAAAATCTCTCTTACAGTGAATTTGCCTAAATGTCTATGCTTGTTAATTCACATTATTCTATGCAGTAGTATGTGTTTCATTGCATGTTAAATGTATATTCTTCCAAAAATAGTGTATGCATAATCAATCATTTCCCCATTTGTGTGGCCATCTTTGTTGATAAGAATCAATTTATAACATCTTAGTATTTCATTGTTCTCATAGGACAGAAACCAGAGAGGAGTTTCTGTGGACTATATATGTTTAGATAGTACATGTTCTCTTGCATTTTGGGTGTGAGAAAAGGGAATTTGATTGATTTTGTTGATCATGTAGCTCTGCAGTTGATGGAGAATGAAGTGGTTGCTGCAATTGGTCCACAATCATCTGGAATAGCTCATGTCATCTCTCATGTGGCTAATGAACTCCATGTGCCTCTTCTTTCATTCGCGACAGATCCTGCTCTAGTGTCACTCCAGTATCCATATTTCATCCGCACCACACCAGATGACTATTTCCAGATGTATGCAATTGCAGACTTGGTTGATCACTATAGGTGGAGGGAGGTAATAGCTATCTTTGTAGATGATGACAATGGAAGAAATGGAATTTCAGTGTTGGGCGATGCGCTTGCTAAGAAACGTGCCAAGATATCTTACAAGGCTGCATTCCCTCCTGGAGCCCCCATGAGTAATATCAGTGACTTGTTGAATCAGGTGAACCTGATGGAATCACGTGTTTATGTGCTGCATGTTAATCCTGATTCTGGCTTGTCAATTTTTGCACTTGCCAAGAAGATTGGGATGATGACTAGTGGCTATGTGTGGATTGCAACAGATTGGCTTCCTTCTGTGCTGGATTCTATGGAGCAGGTTAACACTGACACCCTTAATATACTACAAGGAGTTGTTGCTCTGCGGCATCACACGCCTGACACTGATCTTAAGAAGAGTTTCATCTCAAATCTGAAGAGCAGAAAGAACAATGAGACTGCAGGCTTCAATTCTTATGCATTCTATGCATATGATTCTGTTTGGTTAGCGGCGCGTGCTCTGGATACTTTTCTCAATGAAGGTGGAAACATATCTTTCTCCTCGGATCCTAAGTTGCAAGACACAAATTCAAGCATGTTGCATTTTTCAGCACTCCGTGTGTTTGATGGCGGTGATAAGTTTCTTCAGACAATTCTGGAAACAAACTTCACTGGTGTGAGTGGCCCAGTTCAGTTTGGTATGGATAAGAATTTGATTCATCCAGCTTATGATATCATGAATATCGGCGGGTTTGGAACTCGTAGGATTGGTTATTGGTCTAATTATTCTGGTCTCTCAGTAACAGCTCCTGAAATTTTGTATCTGAAACCACCTAACGCTTCGGCAAGCAACCAACACCTATATAGTGTTATATGGCCTGGAGAAACAACAGTTACACCAAGGGGATGGGTATTCCCAAACAATGGGAAACCATTGAGAATCGCAGTGCCTAATCGAGTAAGCTATTTGGAGTTTGTTGGTAAGGACAAGAACCCTCCTGGGGTAAAAGGCTATTGCATTGATGTCTTTGAAGCAGCCATAAAGTTGTTGCCTTATCCTGTCCCAACAGAATATATATTATATGGTCATGGTGATAGAAATCCCAGCTATGATGACCTTGCATATCAGGTTGCACAAAATGTAAGTTTCTTAGTCTAATTTTTGGCTTAATTTATTAATCATATTTCTTAATCTAAGTAGCTATCTTGAGGTTGTAGTTATGTTAACATAATACTTTCCTTTTTTTCAGAACTTTGATGCAGTTGTTGGAGATATTACAATTGTCACAAACAGGACAAGGATTGTGGATTTTACTCAGCCTTACATGGAATCAGGGCTGGTGGTTGTTGTTCCTGTTAAGGAAATCAAGTCAAGCCCTTGGTCCTTTCTAAAGCCATTCACCACTAAAATGTGGTTAGTTACCGGTGCATTCTTTCTCTTCGTGGGAGCCGTCGTGTGGATTCTCGAGCACCGGCACAATGAAGAATTCCGCGGTCCTCCAAGGAAACAAATTATAACAGTGTGTTGGTTAGTATGTTTTGATCATTTTAAAGCCTTTTCAGATAAATCTTGCATCTTATTTAGGCTCAAATCTTCTCGTGCTGAGAGCAGTTCCTCTTGTGCAGGTTTAGTTTCTCAACAATGTTTTTCTCACACAGTATGTTCCTCAAATTTCTCACTTCTATTTTTTTTTTCCATTTTCTGTTGTAACACTCCTTATATGTTTTGTATCATACATGGTTTGAGAACTCTGACTTCTATCTTCTCTGCTTTTCACCTTGCACAGGAGAGAACACTGTGAGTGCACTCGGTCGATTGGTTCTACTCATATGGCTTTGGGTGGTTTTAATCATCAATTCAAGCTACACAGCTAGCTTAACATCCATCCTTACAGTGCAGCAACTTTCATCACAGATTGAAGGAATTGACAGCTTGATCTCAGGTACTCAACCAATTGGAATCCAAGAAGGATCTTTTGCGAAAAAGTATCTGACAGATGAACTCAACATAGCACCATCTAGGATAGTTACACTGAAAAATATGGAGGCATATGTTGATGCCCTTGAACGCGGACCAAGGAATGGAGGGGTTGTGGCCATTGTTGATGAGCTTCCTTATATTCAGCTCTTCATGTCCAATACCAACTGTAAGTTCAGAACAGTTGGACAGGAGTTCACTAAAAGTGGTTGGGGATTTGTAAGTATCCTCAATTCTTCATATGCATGTCTATAGTTTTTTACACTCCTTAAATTTATGCCAAGTTTTCTTGTAAGATTATCTTATTCTGATGTCATTATTTTCAAATGGGATCACAGGCATTCCAAAGGGATTCACCGCTTGCTGTTGATTTGTCAACTGCCATCCTTCAACTTTCGGAGAACGGGGAACTGCAAAAGATCCATGACAAATGGCTTTTGAAACGAGACTGCACTGCGCAACTCAACGTTGAAGACTCAAATAAACTGTCTCTGAGTAGCTTCTGGGGCCTCTTTCTCATATGTGGCGTTGCATGCTTCCTTTCTTTGGTTGTATTCTTTGTTAGAGTGTTCTGTCAATACACCAGATTTAGCCCTGAGCCTGAACAAGTTGATGTGGAAATTCAACCAAGGCCTCCTAGAAGGAACCTCAAAAGTACTAGTTTCAAGGACTTGATGGAATTTGTGGATACGAAAGAAAAAGAAATCAAAGAGAGACTTAGGAATAGTAAAAGGAGAAGAAGCCAGAGTCTAGATGAGCAATCTAGTTCATCACCCTCCTAAGTTAACCATGTACATTTATTTTTGGTTGGTAACTCCTTTTAACCATCCTATTTTTGTTATACCATAGCAACTATTAGTGACACAAATTTGTCTACACTGAAATATATAAAAAGTTTAGCTTTTCCTTTTTGCTGAGGAAATTATAGCTCTAAGTGTTAATAATTTTGTTTGTTTATGCAAACCCTTAATATGTAGCAAACTGTTTCCTCTTGAAAATAAGATGCAGCAACTGCATTCAACTTTTCTATATAATATCACACACTACTATTATTAAATTCTGCAAGACTCCTTAAACCGTTAAATAATTTCAACTTGTACTCTTAAAACTGAAAAAAAATTAATCTAAAAAATATGGCTATTTCACATGTTTTCTATCGTAACATGCTGAACTATGCATGATATTGTCTTGTTTTTCAACTGCAAACATGATTTGTTTATCCGTTTTCCGGTAAAAGCAAAGTTTATTCTTTAAACATTATTTGGATCCATATAGGGTTGTGTTAAGCTTGCGACAACTAACGTAAAACAATGTCGCATCTCAATGCATGACACGATGCAATGACGTCTTTGATCTATGTAGCCGACCCGACTTAGTGGGATAAGGCTTTGTTAAGTAAGTATTTTTATATATATTTTTCATCAACATACAACACTATTAGTTAGTTAGAGTCTACAATTTCTCCTAGAATATAAAATTTGCACAAAACAATATCAAATTTCATTTCAGCATTATTATTTCAAAAAAAAAAGTGAGAAACTTCAGAAATCTTATTTTGGTACTTCTGCAGAGTAATGACAGTTTCTTGAAGACTATCCAATTCTTACGTTAATTAATAATTCTGTTTTTATTTTCATCGATTATAATCCACTATAATATAAAGCAAGGAAGATTAGTGTTACTATTTCCACGGTGGCCCTTCTTTATTACCATTCATGAGAATATGCAAAGCACTCTCATTAACTAAAAGAAGATTAAGATTTTTTATACGACCAAGAAATGGAGGCGTTTAAGAGACGACAAATGTGTGAGTCCTCATATGATATTTTTGAGGAGTATTATTGCTTCTCTATTGGCAATAATAATTGTTATAATCAAAGTTTGTCTGGGTTTACTACTATAAACCAGAAGATAATAAAAATGTCACTGATAGTTAAAGGTGCGTAATTGGTTATATATCTAACACATGCAATGATGATTCTTGCTTTGTGATTTTTCAGAGATTCTTCTCTAGAAAATGGAGCTGCTTTCAATCACAAGGCATGGCAACATGATGGTTCTGTTGCTTTTGGTTTTATGGTCCTGCAGGTGGATTCCAATGCAAGTTTCGGGTAGAAAAGGAACTACCTTTGCAGATTCTACTGTTGATCCTAAACCAAATGTTTCGAGAATTGGAGCACTCTTTACTGTGAATTCTGTCATTGGAAGAACAGCTAGACCTGCAATACTTGATGCCATTGATGATGTTAATGCCAACACAAGCATTCTCCCTCACACTAAACTTGAACTTATCTTGCATGATACAGATTGCAGCGGGTTTCTTGGAATAGCAGAAGGTATTTCCCAACCTTTTAGAAACCAATTATAGGAGTAGTTACTTATTTGTTATTTCTTTGTACTCCATTTTTTTCCCCTTCAATTAGTTGCGGTTGAAGCTATATATGTGTGCCACCTTGGACCATATTCTTCACAGAAAATATATCATTCATTGCATAATCAGGTTCAGTTTTTGTGTATGAATTACCATATATGTATATAAACAAGAGAAAGTAGATACCAACAAACACATGGTTTAGCTGAAGGAGTGCACTGTGCTTGCTTAACAAGAGATCTTGAATTCAAGGCAATGCTTTGATTGTATTCTTTGTTAGAGTGCTTTGTCAGTACTCCAAATTCAGACCAAAGGCTAAGCAATTAGATGATGAAGAAATTCAATCAACAAGGCCTAAAATCAAAATTGCTAGTTTCAAGGACTTGATTGAATTTGTGGATAAGAGAGAAGCAGAAATTAAAGAGATACTTAAGCACGAGAGTGATAAAAGTGCAAGTTTAGTGGTGAATCAATCTAACTCCTAGCCCTCTTAATCAACCTTGAAAACTTTTCTATTCTACTTTGTATTATTTCTCTTACTTTTGTTATACAATTATAAAAATGGTCACAAAAAGAATTTCTCTTAGTTTTAAGATACAAATTAGAGTAAAAAATATTTTTTATCATTGAAATTTGTTAAAAATTTTAAAAATATTCGTAAATTTTATTTTAAAAAAATTTTATTTACATTAAATGTATTTTTAACAACTAATTTTTAAAAATTTTAAGTCAATTTAACAATAATACTTGATAACTAAGAGCTAATTGCTCATATTAAAGATTATCTTTGTAATGTTATTGAAGTAGTCCTAAATTAAGGGATATATTTAATACAAATCAAAACTTCTTATACAAAATTGAAATAAAATAAAATTTAAAAATATTTCTAAAATTTTTAAGAAATTTTAAAAACAAAAAATATATTTCCCTACGAAACACCACTTTTAACCCTTTGAATATAATTTGGTTTATCCAAAAGTATTAACCCTTAATCGGTAACAAATTATTCTCTCTTGTAATATAATACAGCAAATTAAGTTTAATGATCTTATCCTATAGATGTAGACCCTCAGGCCTCAGCTACCATCAAAGCTAGTAATTTTTTAAAGGAATCTTTGTATCTCACCAACCACATTCACATTATTAAGATTTTTCCTTGGTTAATGAGTTCTGTATTATAATTAAGTTTAGCTAATAGATGTTCTCATACATGTTAACACGTTTTTATATAAAAAAAAAACATATAAAATTTAAATTTTTAATGTATTTATTTATATATTTATTAAAATAAATTTGCATTTTTTTATTAATAATAATATTAATATAAGTTCTTAA
>NC_029792.2:7256861-7259501 GCF_000816755.2 Arachis ipaensis
TTTGACCGCCGTAGAGATATCCTATTAATAAATCCAAATCAATTAGTCACAGAATTCTGCTCCTTATTTTTTAAAGATATTTTTTCTTTGTTGTTTAAAGGAAGATAATTACAATAATTGTTAGATACACAAATCTGCAAAAATAAATATATAATTATGCATTATTAAAGAATTCCGCATAGGTCTTATCCGCCAATAATTATAAAAGTTACGCTAAAATTATACATCTAAATAAACAATATGGGCAGTCGCCCATTCCACATGTTTTTTATGGGAACATGCTTACAACCTATGCATGATATTGTCTTGTTTTTCAGCTGCAAAGCTTATTTGTTTATCCTTTCTGGGTAAAGCATAAGCTTATTTTTTAAAATTAAAAGAAAAAGGACCCTGTACTTCCCTTAATTATTTCATATATGCTTTGTATTTGGTATTACCTTTTATTTAATATTTATAACTGGCAATACATTTTTCATCATACAATCATATGAGTTAGCTAGAGTAGTATATAATTCTCTTAGAATTTAAATTTGGCCTAAGGGAAAGTGCAAGATATAGTCTATTAATATTATTGCCAGCTTAATTGAACTGCCAATAATATAACAGAATTATACATACATTTATCCAAAATATCCACTTCTTTTCGTTCTATTCCAAACATTTCAAAATTAACTCAATGTTCTAATCGAATAAAAAGGAAACTTAGAAGTTTGAAAGACAACATTATCATTCCTTAGGAAAGAGGCATGTTTTATCATTTTAATTTTACAGCAAATGGTAGAGCAAGGAGTGGCAAACACTAGGAATTTACATTCTATGTAACAAACATGGAATTTGTGGCGATTATAACAATAAACATGTGATCAAGAAATTATTGTAAAAGTTATTTCAACAATGCAAGTGGCCATGTTTTTTATTGGACAAGCAACATGCCAACATATACTGCAGAACAAGATGTACAGGATACCTATTTTGCATAGCAAAATAACAAACATAGGTTTAGTTACATATGATCTGCATAAAAACCATCCATGTTGAGGAATGAAGTTGAAAACCAAAGGGATTTGTAGGAGTGGAATTACTCAACTTTTACAGGTTTCTCCTCTCTCTTTGGAGGTTCCAAATCCAGATAGGTAAATGGCTCTGTTGGTTCCTCGCTGCAAAATCCAAAACTGTCATAAGCAACATGACAGAACACTCGCAAAAATGTAATTGGAAAACTTTTCGGGCTATTTGAGAGTTAGGAAAACTCCTGCCCGCAATAAAATTGCCAGCTTCATTGTATGAGTAATCAAGAAATAGTTGATATGATTCTAATAATGACTAATTCTCTAGGTTTCAAGAACTTATGGCGTAACAAATGTAATATAGTAATAGTATATACCACATAGACATGTATATGTTGAAATTGAATGTTGAACTAATTCACAACATTCAGTAGTAAAGCTATTCATATTCCAGCATAGATAGATGATAATAATAATACTCACCCAGGTTTAGAACGCATGCATTTCCAGAAGAGCTTGAAAGGCCCTGGAACTGTCTTAAATGGGTTCCCCTCAAAACAAGCCTGCACAATTTGTGAAATAATAACAGCAAGTTTATACCAACTAAATAAAGATAACAAGTGAAATAACCAAAGACCTGAAAACTTAAATCCCATTTCTCATTCCATCATGACCATTCTAATAGGTTTTATATATATATAAAATTTGCATATTTCTCTCCTCTATCTTGTGTTCTAATGAGATTTCCACAGATTTTACTAATTGAGACATAATTTAGAAAGTTTCATGTTAGTGGCAAGAATGCTTCCATTGTCACTATGAAAACTATGAAACTTAAGGATCAATTACAATTTTCTCAGGGCAAAATTCCACGAAATGAAACTAAACAACCATGACTAAAAAAAAATCACACGCCCTCATTGGAACCTTATCACAAGAATACAATCAACATGTCCAAAACACCAAATTACGAAATGTTCCTCACAAAAAATGAAACTTTGGAACACAAATGAAGCGACTTTGAAAGAAAAGAAGACAATTGGAAAAATGGAGTTGAAATTGATGAAGGGGGTTTCACCTGAACGACATCTTCAACACGGTCGTTACATCGGTGAGCTTTGGGTTCACGATGACCCTCTCCGGTGATTCCCCATGGACTCTCTCTCCTCGGCACTGGCCTCGGCTCGCTCATCTTCTTCTTCTGTGCAATTCAACTGAACCTGTCCCTGGAGCTACTCTCTACTGGTTCATTCTGCTCCTTGATTTGGACTAAATGGGCCTACCTTTTCAACTTGGCCCCAATAAGTTTTAACAACAAAAAATACTAAGTGGGCCAGGCCCATCTTGAAGAAGAGAAAGACCAAAAAATAATAAATATTTTAAATAAGTGTCAAGGTTCGAATTTCACTCTAGTGTATGTAATAATTTATTGGCTAATAGCAAACTTTTAAAAAAACTATCCCACAAGTAAAATAATTAATTTTTATTGAATTTATATATTAATTAATTATTATTGATATAAAAATATATTTATAATTTTTATAAACTACATACTTATTGTAGTTTAAAAAAATAAAAGATACTATAAAGAGTCGGATTTTCCAATTACTGATTAAGCAACGCCTATCAAAAT
>NC_029792.2:7259526-7261476 GCF_000816755.2 Arachis ipaensis
TAAGATAAAAAGAACCCCAAAGAATGAATCACTTCTTAAAAGGTAAACAATACAAGTACATTCCATGACCTAAACAAATAAAAAAAGAATAAAATAATATCGACATGTAAATGGGTTGATGTATCTAAACAATTCTTCACTTTTTACGTTATTTTGCCCTTAAAAATTATGTGTGTGATATTTTAAGTAAAATTAACTCAAATATACACACTAAGTACTTAATTAAGAGATTCAATTATTGTCTCTATAGTGTACATTAAAAATAAATGGTTTATTTTTTATTTAAATAAATAAAATTAATTATTTACTCAATTAAATAGAATTTTAATTTTTTTTTTATTGTTTTAAATATTTAAGTATGATTTCATTGGCACAAAGAGCGAAATCAAAGAATATATGGATTGACTCGTTACTATCAGCGAATGCTGCGAGGATTGAATTCAATAAATTTTATTGATACTGGTAACGAAATCGAAAAAGAAAATCATGTTTATCTTTTGGTCAAGTAGATTGGACAACCTTCAATCTTAGGTATCACAACACACCCACATTACACACTCACAACACTTAAAGGTTCATATTCAATACCTCGTGCACTCACCAAGATTTGAACCCGGATGCAGCATATTAAGAGGCATATAGTTTAACCAGTTGAGCTAGGTCTCCGCTGGTTCATATTCATGTTTTGAGGTTTACATTTGAGATAGATACCTTTTTGAATTCTTCTATTTGGACTTGAAACCCCTTTCTTGAGCATGATAGACATAATCTTTATAGAAACGACCTTTTTGAACCCATAATTTTTTTCGTAACAAACCGCAAGGTTTTTCTAACCTCAAGTTTACTTGTTTGGTCTTTTATTTGGGCTTATTTTGGGTGCGGCCCATCTTGTATGGTTTCAACATGAGTATCTTGTACACGTACGTTCTCGTTACTATCAGATTCACCCCTTATATCTCCTCATTCAAGATATCAATAGATCATGCCTAGACCTAAGCCTATAAATCTATATATGCTAACCAAAATTTTAATGTATTATTATTCTCTTTTTTCTAACCATTTTGTGTATTCAAATGGGATTTGACTCAGACAAGAGATCAATAAGAATTATTGATGTAAGTGGATAAAAAAAGAATACTAAACTTTAGAATATAGGTAATGCGATTTTTCCTCTTTATTATTGATAGGATTTTCTGTAGCACTTGCTTTATTCGAGTGTCATTCTTTTTTCAAATTATTTTTTATTTTCAGTCAAAATTTTTTCTTGTTTCTTCCTAATTGGTCGTTTGACGACCATCATCCAAGGTTAAAATAATATCTATTAAAAAATATTAGAGTTAGTAGGATAAAAAAAAATACAAGTATAGTCGTTGACCTAAACAAATAAAAGAAGAATAAAGTAAAATCGACATATAAATGCGTTGACGTATTTAAACAACTCTTCATTTTTTACGTTATTTTTAGCTTAAAAATCATGTTTGTGACATTTTAAGTAAAATTAACTTAAATATGCACACCTAATATCTAATTAAGAGATTCAATTCTTCACCCTATAGTGTACATAAAAAACAAAAAAGGTTATTATTTTGTTTTTTTATTTAAATAAATAAAATTAATTATTTACTGAATTAAATAAATTTTTTATTTTTTACCGTTTTAAATATTTAAGCATGATTTCACTGGCACAAGGAGTGAAATCAAGAATTATATGGATTACACTGTTACTATCAGCGAATTTTGCGAGAATTGAATTTAATAAATATCGCTGATACTGGTAGCGAAATCGCGAAAGAAAATCATATTTATCAGGAATAAAAAATCAGCGATATTTATGGAGCGGATTTTCTGCGAGTAACAGTACAATTAATGTAATCTTTCATTTTGCTCTTGGTACCAGCAAAATTATGTTTGAATGTTTAAAATAAAAAAAATTAAAATCTATTTAATTGA
>NC_029792.2:7261581-7262953 GCF_000816755.2 Arachis ipaensis
ATTCGAAAATAACAAAATAAAAAAAAAAACAAAATTAATCAGTACTTCTCACTATAGAGTGCAATTACATTCAAGTAATAAGGCATAATAAAATCGAAGACTTTCCACTGTTGCTTCTAGAGATCCCTCGTTCTAGCAAGTATATCCATCTCCATCTCCATCTCCATCTCCATCTCCTTCACAAATAGATTCTTAAATTTTAGAAAGGAGTTCTCATTCATTTTTTTGGGTTTACCATTTGATATAGATATCTTTTCTAGATTCTTTTGTTTGGACTTGAATCCCTTCTTGAACATAATAGGCCTACTCTTTATGGAAGAAGCCTTTTTGGATCCTTGGGATCTTTTTCCATAGTAGGCCGTAAAATTTTCCTAACATCAAACTTACTTGTTTGGTCTTTTATTTTGACTTATTTTAAATACTGTCCATTTTGCATAATTTCAACATGAGTACTCTATACACGTAGGTCCTTGTTATTATCAGATTCACTCCTCAGCTATCTTCATTCAGGATATCAAAACACGATCTCTCTTCTTTACTATTGATAGAATTTTTTTTAGTACTCGATCTCTCCTCTTTACTATTGATAGAATTTTTTTTAGTACTTGCCTTATTTGAGCGTCATTTTTTTTTTTTGAAATTGTTCTTTATTTTTAGTCAAAATATATTCTTGCTTTTTTGAAATTATTCTTTATTTTTAGTTAAAAAAATACTAATGTTAAAATAATATCTATTATAAAATACCTGACTTAGTAGGTTAAAAATAAAAAATTCAAAGAAGGAAATAACCACTTTTTAAAAGGTCAACAATACAAGTATATTCGTTGACCTAAACAAATAAAGGAAGAATAAAATAAAATCGATATGTAAATGTATTGACGTATCTAAACAACTCTCCACTTTTATGTTATTTTGTCCTTGAAAATCATGTGTGTAACATTTTAAGTAAAATTAACTCAAATATGCACACCTAGCATCTAATTAAGAGATTCAATTCTTCTCTCTATAGTGTACCTGAAAACCAAAAAAGGTTATTATTTTGCTTTTTTTTATTTAAAAAATAAAATTAATTATTTACTAAATTAAATAGGTTTTTAGTTCTTTACCGTTTTACATATTTAAGCATGATTTCGCTAGCACAAAGAGCGAAATCAAGGATTATATTGATTGCGCTGTTACTATTAACGAATTCCGTGAGGATTAAATTTAATAAATATTGCTGATATTAGTAGTGAAATCGCAAAAAAAAAATCATGTTTATCGCGAAAGAACATCAGTAATATTTATGGAGCAGATTTTGCTGTCGGCGAAATTATGCTTAAATATTTAAAATAATAAAAATTTAAAAATCTATTTAATTTAATAAATAATT
>NC_029792.2:7263110-7272268 GCF_000816755.2 Arachis ipaensis
ATTCATTTCATTTATTTAAATTAAAAAATCCGTTATTATTTATTACAATCAAGTCATTATTCATATTAGCATTATATTGATTCATCATTTTTTTTATGAAAAAACAGGACAAAGTCCCGAAAACAACAGAATACGAAAAACAAAATTAACCAGCACCTTTCAATCATAGAATGTCATTATTGGCAATCAAGTAACAAGTCATAATTAAGACGAACCCCATTATTGCTTTGAGATCTCTGATTCTATCAAGCATGTATATCCATCTCTATCTTCTTCGCGTATGGATTCTTGAGTTTTAGAGTGGAGTTCTCATTCATTTTTTGGAGTTTAGTATTTTGGGATAGATACCTTCTCCAGGTTCTTCTATTTGGACTTGAACCCTTCTTGAGCATAATAGGCCCAATCTTTATGGAAGAGGCTTTTTTGGACTCTTGGAAGTTTTTTCCGGTAGTAGGCCACAAGATTTTCCTAATCTCAAGCTTACTTGTTTGGTCTTCTATTTAGGCTTGATTTGGAGTGGCCCATCTTACATGGTTTTAACATGAATACCTTGTACACGTACGTTCTCGTTACTATCAAATTCACCCTTCAGCTCTCTTTGTTCAGGATATCAAAACACGATCTCTCCTCTTTACTATTGATAGGATTTCCTTTAGCACTCGCCTTATTTGAGTATCATTCTTTTTTCAAATTATTTTTATTTTCAATCAAAATATTTTCTTGTTTTTTTCTAATTAGTCATTTGACCATCATCCAAGACCAAAAATAGGAGAGACTTTGTTCGGCCTTAACTTCCTCCCCCGAATTGGGACTTTTCTGAATAATAGTTTTCATTAAAGAGCTGGTCCCTCCCTTCACTAGTCCATCCCCTCCTTAGCTGGATGCGGCAACCAAATTCGATTGCTGGGTCTTAGTGACGATGACTTTAAAGCATTGAACCGTCTTGTGGTCATATTTGTCACATAAGAAGCATATAAGATGCAAACCTTCATATTCAATATTAAGATTGTTGCTTAAAATAGAGATTTTAGGAACTAACTTCCTTGTCAGAAGGATTTCGCAATGCAAATCCATACTAGCCTTCTTTTAGAGTGAATGAACATAGTTTAATCAATCTTCAGCATATGACTAATAACCGAGTCAACCCTCCATAGAAAGTGGTGGTTATACGACTCAATCGGCAGATTAGAAATTCTGACCTACACTGCAACGTTCTTCCCCGTACTCTCCGAGGATAGGGAAAAAGGTCTTCAACGTTGAACGATCAGGTAATGCCAAGAATTATCCATGGACCTCCAAGGAGAGCATGAGGATAATCTTCTTATTCTGAAAAGTGCACCAGGAAGTAGTCGCAATCTAAATCTATGACTTTTATTGTTTTCTTATTCACCCAATCCCTATGATAAAGACGTTGCTCCATGAATGCAAAAGTGACTCTCTTTCCGAAGAGTTTTTACCATTAAAGTCGCCTTCCATGGTTTATACCATTCGACATTCATTCTTAGACACAGGAATTAATGGACACGGATTGAAGGGTTTACTCCGTTCCTCCTCTTTACTGTACTAGCAATCTTTCGGGTTGGAAAAGTCTTCCTCCACCACAACTTTCTCTCCTTGGATACTTCCAACCATCATAATTGGAAAAGATAAAACCGAGTCTTTGTACAAGACTTACTGCTTTTTCGTTGATACTTCCAACCATCATACTCATCTGGAAGCATTTTTCCTTGTAATACCTGCACAAAAGAGTCAGTAGAAAATACACATTGCCTGTCAAACTTCCAGACAACTCTATCTTATTTGTCAAAAGCTAGTTTAACCGGTCTCAAAGTATCGTGTAATTGATTCACAAGTTCCAACTCCTATTGGAATAGCTCATGCCCCCATTGGAAGTTCCAAATCCACTTTAACCCATCCTATAACCCACAAATTCCTATGACAAATCCTTTTTGGATTGAAACCGAGAAGAGCCTTGAAAACCTGTCCTTCAGAGGACCACAACTTAGCCAGACATCTTTCCAGAAATGAGTTCTTCTGCCATCACCAATCTCCATGGACAAGCCAGTTATCATCTTGTCTCTTATATGTTCCTCCTTTATCTGTAGCTGACAAATATCCTTCCATGGACCACCTCTAGTAGCTAATGTCGGGGTGGATAATAGTTCATTAGAGGGAGAGATTATTACAAGAGCATACCACCTTCTTACACAACGAACACTCCTCATTTGAAAACCTCTACCACCACTTAAACAAGTGTGTTGTGTTATGAACCATTGCATTTTTGACTCCTAACCCACCTAGCTTTTTTGGATCTTGGACCACTTCCCATCTAACCAAAGTCATATCATTCCTTCTATCTTCTTTACTCCACAAGAACCTTCTCTGTAATGAAATCAGTTTCTCCGCAACAGCCTTCAACAGCTTATATAAGCTTAAATAATATACCGACTGGCTATTTAATACTGCTTTGATGAGCACCAACTTCGCCGCTTTGTTGAGTACCTTAGATTTTCATAAGCTGAGCTTCTCCTCCACTTTGTCTATAATTGCCTTCCAAGTTTTGACCAACCTCGGGTTAGCTCCTAAAGGAATTCCAAGGTATTTGATCGGAACAGTAGCTTCCTTTCACCCCAACAAACTGCAAATACTTCGAACACACTGTTGTTCACAATTGATTGGGATCAAACTGAATTTGTCAAAATTGATACTTAACCTCGATATCAACTCAAAGCATCGTAGAAGCCTCTTGTAGTTCTTAATACTCTCCTCCTCTGGCAGACAAAACAACACAGTCTCATCGATAAACTGAAGATGTGACAATTCTATATTGTCTCTCCCAACGAATAATGGGGATATCCGGCCGCTCTCCAATTATTCCATGTAGGACATTAACAATAAGTACAAAAAAGAATGGAGATAGAGGATCACCTAATCTCAGACCTATTTCCATCTTGAATGGCTTCGTTGGTGAACCATTTATCAACACCGACATAGAAGTTGTGGCGACACACTCTACAACCCACTCCCTTCACCTTCGTCCAAAACCCATTTTCTACAGAATAATGTCCACAAAGCTCCACTTGACCCTATCATATGCCTTTTAAAAATCTAGCTTAATTATTGCCGCTTCCTTTTTTTTATTTTAGGCCAATGTACAGTTTCACAAGCAATAAGAGTCTCATCATGTATTTTTCGACCCTTGACAAATCCACTCTGAGTTTCTCCAACCAAGCCTGGCATAACTGATCTCATCCTCCTAACCAATACCTTAGAAATCACCTTATACATACAACCAACCATGCTAATTGGTCCAAGGTCCTTAATTTCCTTAGCTCCAATGAACTTTGGTGCCAATGCAACCCATGTGATATTAGAATCTGTCGGTAACCTAGATGTCTGAAAGAACCCCAACACAATTGTCGTGAACTCAACCCCAATCTCATCTAGGGGTGGCAATGGGTATGGTACGATAGGGTTTGGAGCCAACCCAAACCCTACCTACGGGTTGAGATTTTTATATAACTCAACTCTATCCTACCGACGGATTGAGAATATCTCAACCCTAATCCTACCCGTTCTTAACCCGCGAATACCCGACCCTACCCGTGGGTTACAAAAAAGATGCAACATTATTATATAAGTTGATGATAATTTAAAATAGAACTAACTTTTATGTAAAAGAAATATTAAATTATCAATTAATGGTCTTTTTATAGTAGCTAAGGATCTTTTGCATTTAGTGAGAGGTTTTGGTTCAACATCCCCTTGAAACATATTTTTATATAAGTATATAACATATACATATATAGGGTGCGAGTTGGTCAGGTAGGGTTGAAGCTCAACCCGCACCCTACCCGACCCGTACGAGAGCTCTACCCGCACCCTATCCTACCTGCTGCGGATCGGGTTGGCAACCCTATCCGACCGGGTGGGGTCGGGTTGGGTACCCACGAGTAGGGTGCATATTACCACTCTTAAATTTCTCATCCTAGCACTTCTTAATGAAGTTCATGTTGTACCTATCACTTCCTGGTGCCCTAGATGATTCACAGTCCCACACTGCATCTCTAATATCCTCAACTGACGGCAACACCTCCAAAGCCGCAGAATCCTCTTGAGCTATCATATCCACCAGGCCATCCCTAAAACCCACCATAGGAGACTCTACCTGATGATATAATTTTTTGTAAAACTCTCTGATAGCAATTTTTATTCTTGCTTGATTTCTTACTAACCTTCCATTAATTACCAGCGCATCAATCCTGTTATTCCTCCTTCTTGTTGAAGCTATGTTGTGGAAGTACCTGGTGCTTTTGTCCATGTCCTTCGCGAGTCGAGATCGCGACATCTATTTTCAGTGCAATTCTTTTATCACAAACTACTTCTCATAACAAGTCACTAACGCCTGTCTTCTTACCTCTACCATTCTATCATATATCACATTTCTTACCATGTCATCTATCTTTTTTATCTCTTCCTCAAATTTCATAATTTTTTTATCCATGTCGCCAAAATTGTCTCTGTGCCATCACCCCAGAGGAATCATCAAGGTCTTCAAGTTATCTATGAAATGTATCTCCTATAATCTCCTCCATTCCTCTTTAACCATTCTTAAAAAACCTTCATGTGTAAACCATGAGTCTAGGCTCCGGAACAGTCTAGGTTCACATCTTAACCTTGTATCTTCCACTATCATCGAGAAGTGATCTGACAAGCCTCTTGATCCTCCTCTTAAGCGAATCTCTAGGAACTCCTCAACCCATTCCAGACTAACCAGAACTCTATTAATCCGATTGCAGGAACAACCTCTGAACCAAGTAAACTTACAGTCATTAAGTGGTAAGTCCACCAAGCGCATATCTTGTATCCAATTCTTGAATTCTTCAGCAAATACTATTAAGCTAGTAATACCTTTTCTTTCCTCTACTTGTACAATCTCATTAAAGTCTCCCATGAAGCAACAAGGGACCTAGCATAATCCAGTTGTATAGCTCAACTCCTCCCACACAACAAGTTTTTCATCTCTAATATGAGCACCATAAATTAAGAAAAAAGCACAGTTGAAATTATTCTTTAATATGATCCCTTCCATACACAACCATCTCTCCCTTTTATAATAATTACTCATTTTAAAAATTATTTCATCCCATATTAACAACAACACACCCGATGCACCATCAGACTCAACATATATTCCCACCCAACACTATCACACTCCTAAAAACTTGCTACATCAAACTTCGTCACTACATGCCTTTTAATCTCAATCAAACCTAACATATTCAGCCTATATTTTTTCTTTAAGTCATTTATCATTCTCAACTTTCCATCCCTTCTCAACCCCCTAACATTCCACAAACTAAAGATCATTTTAAAAGACTATTACACATCTTATTTTTATTCTTAGGTCTGCACCGTCTTGCTTTCGCCTTTTGTTTCGTCAATCTTCTTTTTTGAGAAATTTTTTCATTTTAAGCTTAGAGAATAGCCATAATATCATCTTCTTCATTGTACAACATTGCACCAGACTCCACTGCTACTTCACATGTCCTCTTGTTTTCCAGCATCTGCACCTCCAAAGTTGAACTCTAATTGTCAACAATTTCCTCATCATTTTCATCTCCGTCTTCCCCCCTTTGAGTATCTCCAACTCCATCCGCACCCTGCACTAACATCCTCCGATCTACCTTCGATCCACTACGTCCATTTACAGCATCAATAACATCAACTTTCTTATTTGTGTAGCTTCTGTCTTCAGCTTCACTTACAGACTTGTTCTCCCCATCTGAACCGTTTTTCCCATCAATATCCTCAAAGTTCCCACGTCGCAAACCTCCTTGATTCCACCATTTTTACCTCCGACAGCTCCATCATATCCATAGCCTCTATTCGCTAGGAGCTCAGCGTAATCAACCCCCTCAATCCCTCTAATCCTTACATCCTCCAACTCCGTCGGTACCGCCACAACTTTCTCGTTCCCAAACGCCTTTGCACTGCCGCTTCCATCATTCATAACCTTCTCAACCACAGCCCCATCATTCACCACAATAATACGGTTCTCGAACCTATGGCTCCCACGTTTCAACCCTCAGCCTTTTCCAGCTCGTCATGCTCGTGTGTCTTAGGTCAAGTCAGCGCCTCCACCTCCATGAATCCTTCCTCTAGCTGTTGCGCTATGAATGGGTCAGCTCTCCCTTAGGTTATTACGCTCCACACGAGCCGGTTTCACCAGACCCGAACCACTCAATTTCCTGCCCCAGCGCCCCTCAAGGTTAAGCTTGATGAATTAGTTGGGCCAAATGCATTTCATAGCCCATATTGTAATTACTAGTATTTTTGGGCTAGCTTTTTTTAATGCTAGTGTTTATTATTTTTACCCTTATGGAACTCCTTTGCAGCCCACAATTCAAGTTGTTAAAGATTCAAGATACAGTTTTATCCGAATCTTCTTTATTACTCATAATGGTACCCCCCCCTTCAAAATCAGCACTTCCTTCAATAACATCATTATTTGATTTATACGTTACCAAATTAAAATAATTCTCTTTTAAATTTTCATTAATCCACTCGTTCAAATACTTTCTGAAATTACCATTCTGTCCTTAGCTTCTTCACCCTCCCGCGTCACCGCCATTAGCAGTTCTGCCGCCTGCTCAACGCATTCCGGTAGGTTTGTTTGCCCCACCGACCTGACAGTCGCATCTATACAGTTACATGCAGTACTTTTTCTTTGTTGTTCACAGCTTGTGTCTCCATCAGCGTATCATTATCCAACTTACAACCTATTTTATATATCTCGCGCCCCACCTCTTTTACCAAAAGATCAAAGTTGTTGATGCCTATTGTAATATGTATCCATTCGTTGATCACGTCCATAACACATGCATCAATTTGTACTCATCCAACACTGAAGCAATTACACGATTCTGTCATCGTATCGCACTCAAATACTTCACCCCATTGACCTCCTAGGGTTTTAAACATTTCCACAGACCAGGCATGCAACAGAACTCCAAGATATTCTAACCACACTCTTCTGATTTCACTTTGCTCTGACTCTTCCCATCTCCATACACTATAGAAAAATTGTAGAAGACTATTCATTTTAAAAGTGTATGTCTCTTCAACGCTCAACACACTATCAAAAGTCAGTAAAACTTTGTATGCGCCCAGTTCTCGTACTTGGATGACTTGAGGCAGGTTTTTTGCAATCTGATCTTTCAAATAGTTAAAATTAATAGCAATTGTTGTCCCTCCCACGAGGCTTTTCTGTAACCAGTCCAAATTTTCTTTTACCACAACTACTTTCACATTTTTTGTCCACCCGTTTTCATATGGATCTAGGTCTTTCGTCTCCTTTCTTGGTTCTTTTGTATTCATCTGGCCCTCTATCTGAACCTCCCCGCGTTGTGGCCAACGAGTAGTAGTGTTTTGATCATCTTCTTTTCTCAAAGTTCTCTTCATTTCATTCGTACCCAACATTCTTCTATACTTCACTTTCCCCACAAAAATAACATTTTCTCTCAACTTCATTCGATTCATTTCTCTTATAGCCATCAAGGCTCCTCCTTTCGTAGTGTAATGTATGAACGCAAATATATATATAATTGAAACCGTTCTCTCTTTAATATATCTTCAGGAAAATTATTCACGAAAATTGAAAAAAATTCATTCTCTAGTTTTCAATAATTTTCTCGATTCCAAACTCTTGAATCTTTTTCTTGTTTTCTATACCTACTTCTTCCGGTATTTCTCACCCACGCTTTCTTTTTCACGCTCTCTCTCATTTTTTAAAACCCTATTTAATTGATTGTTAGCCGTTAAGGATTGACTGCATTAATAAATATATATTTTTAGTTTTTTACTCAATGTTCTTTCTTAGTATATATTATCCATATAATATCATTGAAAGTGTTCAATAATCCTTCCGAAAAAATCTCAACAAACTATTCCCCTAAATTGTTTTAGGTAAGGTTTGTTGTGTTTAGTATATGATAGATAAAATATATAGAGTAAAATTTTATAGATGAAATCTATGTATTGTTGATGCCAATTATTGAAAACATATTGATACCGCAACAATCCTTTGAGGTGATGCATCTTTTTCAAGAATCTTAGCAAACAAAGTAGTTGAGATGTTTTAGTCGCAACTATATGCATGTGATCATGTAGAGATTCTATAACAAGGATGGATAAAGTTCTACAACATTATAAGTTTTGTTTAGTTATGAGAATAGGATAAGGTAAAATATTAAAAATAAGACATAAAAAATATAAAAATAAAAATTAGTGTTATTATATTTTATTTAGTGATAAATTAAAATAAATTATAAAAATTTAATTTATTTTTATTTTTTTATTTAAATTTTTTTAAAAAATATAATAATAAAAAAATTAATAAAAAAATAAATTATATTTCTTGTTAATATTTTAGTATTTTTTCTATTTTAGTGTCTTATTCTTATAAACAAACAGAACCTAAAATTCCAATCAAATCAAAGTAAGTTGCTTAAAGAAATTAATCATATAAGTAATAAGCTTGATTATTGCGACATATATAGAAAAATAATAAAGTAATTCAATTCTCAATTACTGGATTACAATAATCAATTTTGACAAAATTAGACGCAGTTTTCAAACGATAAAAAAAAAAATAGAAAAAAGAAACATTATTCATTTCCCTTGATGTAAAATCTATGGACAAAGCTAGGATCATACTACATTTTAGGAGCAAATATCAGTCTTATATATGAAGCAGAGACAAGTCAATTTGAACATTTGATATTTTGATGTTGAAATTGATAACCAACCCATACTTTCATATTTATGGGAGCTTGCTCCTTTTACTGCTGTTACGTTAGAGAGATTGACACTACAAGAAAACACTTTAAACATTTTCTTTTGTGCCTCTAAATCAACACCTAGATGTGAGATATGATATTCAACATGTTTATACTTTATATGCCATATATACATAGGATTAAAAAATTAAATAGATAAATAAGTCATGATGAAGTTTTTGATTTATCAGCCTAAATTTCTGAAAAAGAATGTATCACATACATGATATCAAAATTTTATATCAAAAAATTTAGAGTTTAATTCTTAGTGAATTTTAAAAATAAAAAAAAATAATATAAAATAAAGAAAAAAAAGAC
>NC_029792.2:7272502-7274245 GCF_000816755.2 Arachis ipaensis
AACATCTAATAGATTTAAATATGAATCTAGCTAATTAATTTAATTTTATCTTTATCTTTTTTTTCTTTCTTTTCTGTTTAATCACCAAAAAAATATATGTTGCCTGCATCTATTAGCTTATATTTTTTTAAAAATTAATATCATGACACTAGGAAAATTAATGAAAGCAACATACATCTCAAAATCCATATATAAAATAAGAAAAATATGAATGAGGTGAAGAAACTGATGTGAGAAATTAAATTAGCCACTGTTTGGTAGTGGTGCAAGCTTTCCATTAAACTTGCAAGTGCTAAAACACAAATAACAACAACAACAATAATATTAATTGATTAGCACAAGTGAAGAAGGAACAACATAAGAGGGGGTACGTTAAAGCTAGACGCCAGTTACATATCCAAAAAAGCTAATAACAACAATAAAAATTAAACCCTAGCTAAGAATAAAATATTAATTATGTTGTTTTGTCTTGAGAAGGTGATGAACGAAGAAGAGAATGAAGTAGTAATTAAGGTCTTAATCGAAGCCTCTTAGCTCGATATATAGCTTGTTTGGTATAATAATATTCAAGGGAAGTCAATTCCCGAACCTTAATCCTCTAAGCACTGATGATCATATAAAGTTGGTGATGATCGATGTGCAAAGAAGGGTTCATGCAATAAGGTGCGCTCTTGACTTCTCCCCCCATTTCCTTAGCTTGTTTTGTGTATAAGCCGAACTTCCCAAACATACACCTTCCTCCATCATTTCTCCAAAATGCAATGCACCCCCCATTTTCCTTCTTCTAATACAACTGCATATCAAGGTTTAAACCAAACACATTAATTCACGCTCCCAATTTGATATATCATGTACATTGTTAGAAAACTTAAGTGTATATCATTATATTATATACACACAAACCTTAAATTTAACATATGACCATAATATATCTCACTCAAACACTAGTTTCCAAGACCAAAAAGGGACAATAACACTAAGAATGAACCGTATAAATCATGAATTAGGTTTCATCAATGTTTTGTTGATCATATTAGTGACGAATTTAGAAAATAGGACAAAAATGATATAAGAAATAACATGGATTAGAATTCCTCTAAGAAAAAATCTAGGGGCAGCACTTTTATTAAAATTTGGCCAGCACTTAACTATCAAAAGAAAAGTGAGTAATTTCACATCATTAGATGTAATTTTATACCATTAAAAACACTAATAATAATTAATTAATAGTTACAAATTACAAAACTTGCTGCCCCTAACACTCCTCTTGGTGAAATTATGAACCAAAAAGTGTAGAAAAAGATTGTGATTTTATTTTTGTTATGTGGCGTAAATTAGGTGAGAAATATAATGCAAGTTGATACCATAGGTTTTCTTTATGAAGGAGCTTCTCCAGATAAAGAAGCCTTAATTCTCTCAACAGTGCAAGCAATAAGGTTGTTAACAGTGGCAACAGAACCAAGAGACAGCTTGGCGGTTGGAACGGAA
Source organism: Arachis ipaensis (assembly GCF_000816755.2). Taxonomy (NCBI): domain Eukaryota; kingdom Viridiplantae; phylum Streptophyta; class Magnoliopsida; order Fabales; family Fabaceae; genus Arachis; species Arachis ipaensis. Next base: position 7,273,991 of record NC_029792.2, read on the forward strand.
TCAACCAGTATTTGAAACGCAACGGTTAAGAGAGAACCACCATGTCCACCGGCTTCGCTACCTCCGTCGGGCGTTGTCCCGTCCGGAAGAATAGCGAAGCCAGAAGGAAGAAGCGCCACATAGTCAGGATCTCCTCCATTCAGAACCACATTCATGGCAACAATGTCCACTGGGGCATAGATCACAAATGACCCAGTTGAATCCGTGCAACTCTCTTGCAATATCAACATGTTACTCTGGCTTGAATTCGCACTC
>NC_029792.2:7274755-7279987 GCF_000816755.2 Arachis ipaensis
AAGTAAATTGTAGGTCAAAGTACGTAACATACATTGACTCGAAGGAGAGAGACACAATTTCCAGTATCTCTTCCATTAGCAATATGTGCCATTTCTTGAACAACTCCACCATTGGAAAGGATGTCCCACTGTTTGATTTTTCCAAAGCTAGTTAGACATACATGAAGATTGAAGAGTAGAAGAAAGATTTGAACTCAATTTGATAGTTAAAAACGGTGACCTCGCTTCTGGAATTCTCGTCACGGAGGAATTCAAAGACCCTTTTAGGAGGGACTGGGAGCCAGAAAGAAGTAGCAGCACTGAGAACAATGCCAGGTGGCCTTCCAGGGTCATCCACACTCTTACGTGTCATGACTCTGACGTCATCCGCACCCGTTCCAGAAAGCGTTGTCCACGTGTGCGCCGTTGAAGCACTCACCCCAGCACAAAAGCTTATCACCATTCTCTCCGCCAGTTTCAGCATGCTCTTCCTCCCTTCTTGGTTTGTTATCACTGTTAGTTACTCAACACCGACCACATTAATCATCTCATAAAAACAAAGAAAGAAAGGAAGTTATTTATTACGTGAACAAGTGCAGTGGACTTCACATAAAGTTGATACTTGAGAGTCGTTAGATGATTTAACTTATTTAATTAAATTTTTATTTAACAGCTCTCAGATATCAATATTAGCAATTATTGTAATTAATTATTTGCTACCTCCAACATCAACGGTGGGAATGTTAGTGGCCATGGCACTAGCGAGCCTTTCACACTGGCGATCCAAGGTTGCAATCCAGCGTTTGGCACCGAAGGCGTGACCAGAGCTAACAAGCTGCTTATAGAGACTATGAACGCCTCTGTCATCAACTTCAACGTGCTCAACCCATATGACCTTGGAATAGCCGTTGGGCATTTCTTGAATCAAGCAACCAGAAGGCCTTCTCCTGCACCTGGCCGAAGGACTAGGCCGCAAATTGTCCAACGACACGTCCACCACTGCCCACGTGCCGTCCGCGTGCTGCTTACAATACCTTACGAAATAGCTCTCTCTTGTTGGCACCAGCGGCGAAGGCACTTGTAACTCCGCCGTCATCTGCATCAGTACATATTAATTAACAATATGCATTCATGCTCCTCTCAATCCATGTATATATATATATACACATACCACTTGCAAGGCACCGTTATAGTTTCCTGCTACCCCTGTTGATAGAACTTCTAGAGTCACCGCTCTTGAAACTATTCCAGAGAAAACTGTCGACCATTGGTTCTGATCAAACGAAAACAACTATTTTTTTAATTATCATGCATCTTGACAGAAATTACTGATATGTGTACGCATAACACATGCAATTGATTAGTATTATTACCACATCCATGAGAATCTCAACAAGGTTCACATGGTTCATGATGACAACAGCGGTTTCTCGTGAAGCCTCACATTTGAATCCATTAGGTTTGGGTCCGATTCCACGGGGGAAAGATCTAACATATTCATCCTCGTTAAGCACAGTGGTGGCACCATCAAGTGTGGTCAACCAAAGAGGCTCACCCATCTGTGCCATTCCAATCAGCTCCTCCATGGCCGCTACGGCCAGCTCTATTATCATTGGCTTGTCTGCTTCAGTGGGCCCACTTATTGGCCTCAGAAGATCTCCGGCTCCACCTCCTCCGTACATGTCGCCGCCACCCATGCCCGCTTGCCCACCGAAACCACCAATGCCGAGTTCTAGCGGACGTGCTGGAACTGAGGATGACGAAAGGAGTGGGTAGTTCACCACTGGCTTCCCCACGTACTTTGCAGCAATGGCAGAAATCCGATCAATCTGAACATCAAAAGTAACAAACACAAATTAAACACTTCAAGGCTCATCAACTTCAACTACATATATTCTTGAATCTAGGGTTTGTCGGATAGAGGGGGGAAAGTGTTGTTTTGTTACCAATATATACTGTAATTGCAATTTGCAAGTGTTTAAAATTACTAACAATTTATTTATTTAAAGTGTAAATTTACATGCAATTATGTACAGTTGTATTCATCTAAGATTGATAGTAAAAAATACTGTTAGATAATTTAATATGTTGTTTTAACCATTCTAAACGAGTTTATAACTTTGTGCTTGTGGCTAATGTAGTATATATTTAGAGCAAGGTACTTATTCCCGTGTCAGACTAATTTAACACGATAAATTAGTGGGAAACTGTTGGTTTCAACTTTGATTACACGTTTTTCACAGTTATTATTCGGCAAATAGTAAGTAGCAAGAAACAGAGAGAGAAGATTGTTATTGTTGGTAAGGTGCATATTGTATGTAGTATACCTCTTCCCTTAGCCTGGCATTTTCAAGCCTCAAGTGATGTTCATCAAAAGACATTTCTCCAATGGCGGTTGGTCCACCACAGTTGGGGCAAGAGGCATTGCTAAGAGCCTCCCTATACCTCATGTTATCCGCTCTCAGCTTCTCGTTCTCTGTCCTTAACTGCGTGTTCTCGTGCCTCTCATGTTGCGTCTGCACGGATATTATTAACATGTATATTTATTTGCGTGTCTTTACCCAACAGTTTAAGCTTTTGAAAGAAAGTGGTTAGTGGTTACCTTCATTTGAGTGCGCTTGTTCTGGAACCAAAACTTCACTTGCAATGGCTCTAACCCTAACTCACGGCTCAGTTCCTTCCTTTGCTTGTCATCTGGGTGCGGACACTCCTTAAAGAATCTAAAGGAACCAAAATAAATAAATAAATCCAAAAATGTGAATATAAAATTGATTATCGTTTATAGCTGCTTACGCTTCCATTTCCTGGATCTGGTGCTGGGTGTGGCGGTGGTAACGCTTCTTCTTGTTAGGGCGGGGGTCTTGGTCCTCGCCGGAGGCGCCACCTTCTTGGTTCTCGCTGCCGGACTTGGTGGCGCTGTCGAACTCGTCCTCTCGGATTCTAGGAACGTCGCTCTCCGGCGTGTTCTGACCCATCTCGAGGCCGTGGTGGTGCAATTGACCACCTTCCATCATGTTGGCTTGAAACATATCCATGGATCTTTGGTGATGTGTCTCTGAACCCTTGTTGTGGTTCTCAATCTAACATCAACAGAATACGAGGTTTATAGTACAAGTACACTAAGTCATTATTCTTTTATTAATTTCTTTTTTAATGTTACTATTTTTCTTTATCTATTTTGTTAGTTTTGAAAAATGGTGAAAAAGGGTTTATGTTTGTGCTGAAAACTTGGGTGGTGAGTGGGGTTTGACTAGAGTACTAGATTTATGTTTTTGAGGTAAACAACTTAGCTTCCAAACAGTGAAAATCGAAAAGGATAACGCGCTTTACGAATATCGAGAAGGATGTTTATTTTCCAACTGGTAAAAAAAATTATAAAAAAAGAAAAGAAAATGGCGCTATAGAGACTGTGATAAATCCAGACATAATAGATAGACAAGTAGCTAGTCAAATTAGCATCAAATATGGGAAACAAGAACAAGAAAATTGTCACGAAAATTTTGAATAAGGATGTTGAAATTAATAATTAAGCGACTAATTAATTAATTAATTAAATTAATTTAAAAGTGAAGCGCACCAATTAATTAACCTGGCCAAGAGAGAGTCCAGAGGAAGACGAAGATCCAAACCCACCCCCAAGGCTGTTTCCATTGTTGGTCCTTCCGATCATCGATGACATCATGTTTCTCGCCGGAATCATAATACCGGCTGGCATATTTCTCCACAACCCCCAAAACAACAATAATAATAGTAATAACAACTTTGTTATTGGGTTAGAGAGTTAGATTTTCTTAGACCCTTTTACTAATTCGATGAATTCAGCTTCCGATCCAAGTTTGGATCCTTTAATTTCTCTTTAGATTCTTGCAGTTGGTACGGCGGTGTGGCAAGGCTAATGTGAGTACGTCACTACAGATAAAAATGAAGTTAACATAATAACATATTAACATGTATAACATATACTATATAATAAGCAACGTGATCAAATAAAATAAAATTTAGGCAAATTAGAAAACGTTGACGTATTAATTAAGGGCTTCTTATTATGCTATTTGTTCAGAGTGAGAGAATTATGTGTAAGGAAGAAAAATTAATGATAGTAGAGGAGGGTTGGACTAACATTTTTTCTGAGTGTTTCTAAGGATTTCCGAAAGAAATGTGATGTAATATATGACATATATATAAGTGACTGAAAATGCAGAGAAGAAAAGTGTACTATTGTTGACAATTTTCTGAAACTACAAAAATCAACTCACAAAGGATCATATCAGGATATGAAAATACAGTAATAATTTCTTTTTATTTAAGAAAACAAAAAAAAGGGGGAATATATAAGGCCAACGAAGATCTAGGGAAAAAAATTAAAAAAAATCCAACGATAGTTCTTGCTTTCCTTTATATTTAAGCAAACCTACCGTTTCCTTTTCACATTCTAGCAACCCTAGCTATATATGCAAGAGTGAAACCAACTCACTCAAAAAAAATAAAAAATAAAAAAAAATCAAAAGGAAGATTTCAAACACAGCAGCACCGATTTGGTTTGGAAGAAAAAATAATAATGAATGATCTGAAACTCTCACTTACCAGTGAGGTGCGGTAGTTGCTGGGGAAGCTATAGCTATATATCTATAATAAGAAGATAAAGGCAGTTAATTTAGATCTGCTTTTGGGGTATAAGCACAAGCTTGTTGCCTTAAAAGGGACCCTTTTGAGGGATAAGAAAGGTTGTTTTGAGGAGAGTTATGGAAAAGGGTTGGTTATAGGGTAAGCAGTGAAGGTAGGAAGAAGAAGAAGAAGAAAAAAAAAAAAGATGATGTTCACATGGAGGAAGGAGAAGAGAGAAAGAGTGAGGACAAAGGAATTGAATTGAAGGATGGAAGAAAGAGAGGAGAAAGAGGGGGATGGAGAAAAATGTGGCAGCGATGAGTTATTGCTGAGCGTATTGAGATGGTGCAATTGCATTAAATGGTGGTGCGAAAGAGGTGTGTAGTAATTTGCTAGTGACTAGTGAGAGAAAGTGAAAGAGAGAGAGAGAACCCATATTTATTTTTTTTATTTTTATGTATTTGGGCATTGGGAGAGAGTTGATAGAGCAACCAATGACGGCTACCAAACCAGTTAGTTTTTTTTTTTTGTTACTTAGCTTCCATTCTATATTGAATTCACTTTTTCGCATGATCTACTATATGATATGATATATGTTCTCTCCATGTTGTTGGGGGTTATTTTTTTTTTTAATAAATCTCAACATAT